>NW_027418407.1:0-85459 GCF_009905375.1 Apium graveolens
CTTGAGTGAGAAAAGCTCTTTCCTTTTGTTTGAGCAAATCAAAATACTTCCTTTTGTAATCAACTTGCTCAAATTTCTTTTTCTCAGAATTTGGCTTCCTACACTCACTTGCAAAGTGTCCACTAATACCACAGTTGTAACATTTGAACTTTGATTTGTCCACCATGTTTTTGTTTGGCTTAGTGAACTTTGTGTTTTTCCTGAACTTCATCTTTGCAAACCTCCTGGACAGAAAGGCCAGATGTTCATCAATATCATCAGATTCATCCTGACTGGAATTGTCTTCATCCTCAGTAACTTGCTCTTTACCCTTGCTTGATTCTGATTTGTTTGTGCTAATTTTGAGACTTGGCATTGTCTTTTCCTCATTTCTGGCTTCAACTTTTTCACTGTCAGCTACAAGTGCAACTGATCCTCCTTTTCTCTTTCCCTTTTCCAACAGCTCATCTTGCTCCATCTCAAGTTCACAAGTCTTCAAAATTCCATATAATCTTTCAAGTGTGAAGTCCTTATAATCTTGAGAATTTCTTAGAGAAACAGTCATAGGCTTCCATTCCTTTGGTAGAGACCTCAGAAATTTTAAATTGGAGTCCTTGACTTGGTACACTCTCCCATACAGCTTTAATCCATTCAATAGTTTCTGAAATCTGTTGAATGTATCATTCAATGATTCTCCTTCTTCAAAATGAAAATATTCATATTGTTGAATGAGAAGCTGCATTTTGTTTTCTCTAACTTGCTCAGTGCCTTCACAGATAAGCTGCACAGTATCCCAAATTTCCTTAGCAGTTTGGCTATTAATGACATTGTCAAACATATCTTGATCCAGGCCATTAAACAAAATGTTCATGGATTTCTTGTCCTTGTGGACCTCTTCAATATCTTCAACAGTCCATTCTGCCTTTGGCTTGGGAATAGACTGTCCAACAGCAACTATAGCAGTAGCAGTTGTGACCACCTTGTGTGGGATGTGAGGACCATTCTCAATGCAGTTGATGTAGCTTTCATCTTGAGAGAGAAGATGTAAATGCATCTTCACCTTCCAGTGATGATAGTTATCTCTTTCCAAGAATGGAATCTTTACACCAATATCCTTCTTACTCATGATGTTAGCAGAATAGATCTTTAAACTCTTTGTATGTTAAGAGCTCACTCTGATACCAATTGTTATTCCCAGTGGACTGACAATGAGATTTACAGAAGGGGGGTTGAATGTAAATCTCAAAACTTTTTCAAGTTTTGAGCAATTTGTAAGACTAAGTGTTTGAGTGATCAAATGTGTGTGAATTGCTTGGAGCTGATGCAGACAGATATATATTCAAACACAAATGTAATGAACATAAAAAACTTAAAAACTTTTCTGGTGGATTTGTTGTTCCACCAGAGATGTGTTATTTCAGAAAATCTGTGATTCAAAAATTAAATCACAGCTGCTTCCTAGTACAAACTAGATGATTTTCTCTCTTGATATTTCTAAATAGCTCAGGGAAAATTCTCTTCTAATTACTAGCTACTACTTGGTTTATATAACACCAAGTTTACAAGTGAAGACAAAGATAAAGTACAATAAGACAATAGTTCTCCACTTGTTTCTGTTCCATTTTTATCCAGTGTAATATGGAATTATCTGTTGACTTTCCATTATGAACCAGACTAAAAACGGCTGCTTTTTCTGCTGTTCCTGAAATAGGCTACCACATCTCTGTCAATCCATGTGCCTCTGTCAGCTTTGTTAACTGTCACTATCAACTGCTATGAGACTGAGCATCCGTTGAAGCTTTCATCCGTTGATGACTTTATCCGTTGATGCTCTAGCAGTGCATCAATTGAAGCTTTCATCCGTTGATGGCTTTATCCGTTGATGCTCTGGCAGTTGAAGCTTTATCCGTTGAAGCACTTATCCGTTGATGGATATTATCCGTTGAAGCATTAGAGACATCCGTTGAAGCTTAGTTTCTTATCCGTTGAAGGTCTTCAATATCCGTTGACACTTCTTCACTTATACAAAATTACAAGGCATGAAATATTTACAATTAGCCCTCCTATTTGTACATCCATTAGTAGTCAACATGACTGATTATCTCCTAACAACATCTAAGAATTACAGCTTGAAATCAGAGAGTGAGATGTGCTACAATACCAAACTTATTGCTAAGTAAGGCTACTCCTTCAACGGATAGCCAAGATGGTCTTATCCGTTGAGGCTACAAACACTAGATTTCTACTTAAGTATTTTGCTGAACTTATCATCAGACTAATACACATATTCCTAACATGTGTACACTGAACTATGCTTTGGTTTAATTCTTAGTCTTCGGGGACAATTATAAGGGCTCTACTGGGTATACGAATTTGTACACGAAGATAGTGAATGATCAATAAAGGATCTACCCCTTCCAGTGAAGGAAGAGAATGTTCAATGCTAATCCACTTATGCTAGTTCAGGAATCTCTGGCCAGAGTGAATGAAATTAGAAAGGAGTTTCTAATTTAAATTAAATAGAACTAAGCATAGTGAATGGGAAAGCAAATGATTAAATAAGATAGGCTTGACACAAGTTACATGCCTTGTATTTAATCGTGATATTGCAGGGTGGAAGGAATTAATTGTACGGTAACTACTCACTGAATGGGTTCTTGGTATTCTAAGCAGTGAATTCGTATTATCCGGATAGTCGCGATATGCTGAGAAGTATCCCTCACGATGTAGAATAAATATGATTAATTAATTAATCATATTTAATGAATTAGAGAATTTATATAAATAATTATAAAATAGTTTTATTATTATTTATTTCTACTATCGGCTTAATATTGAACCTACAGGGTCACACCATAAAAGAGAACGATTTAATGGTGGAGGAATTAATTAATAAGGGCTGGTAATTATTTATTTGTGAAATAAATTATTAATTAACAAATTTAATAATTGATTAAATGAGATTTAATTAATTATAAATTAATTAAGAAAAGTTCTTAATATTATTATTAAGAATTTAATTTTGGAAATTAAATCAAGTGAGAGAATTATTTCTAAAGTGTTTAGAAAAAGGATTAATAATTAAAAGGTGTTTTAATTATTAGTTAATAGGTTAATAAGAATAAAGGGTTAATAATAATAATATTTTATGGGAAAAGATGAAAATTTTGCCTATAAATATACTATTATAAACCCTTATTTTGCCTCAACCTCAAAAAAGTTAAGAAAACCCTAATTCTCCCAACCCTTCCTCCTCCATTACATTGATCTCTTGGTGGATACCGGTGGAGTGCTTCACACTTGAGGAGCAGCTGCTAGGGATCTCCGCTCGTTGTTCTTGGATTGCTATTAAAGACCTCCATCTTTCCATTAACGTAAAGCTTCTTAATGTAAACATACTGAACTACGAATTAAATATTATTTTTCGCATGGATCCTGCGGAGGGTTTCAGTTGTTTTTTAAGATTTAAATTTACGTTTTCGTTGCATTTATGTGCTAAAAACCCTTCAGCTACTAACCACATGTGCTATAAAATTAGTGATATGCATGATGTTAGCATTTTGCCAACTCCTTTAACCGTAAATTTTCCTAATGGAAATAGTGCTAATGTTGTTGGGAACCACGGACTTAGGGTGTTACTACGTTTTACGATAAAGATTACGAAAAGAGGATTACCTTGTTAATGGTTGATTCCACGCTCTTCTATTGTATTCCCAAATTCCCTTGAGCGAAGTGTGGCCTCCGTCTTCTCAAGTTATCCTCTCTTCTTGCTCCTTGGTGGCTAAAATATGTTTTCACACAATTCCAAGCAATAAGAGAATAAGAATATATATAGGCTACAATAGGGACCATGGATAATTAGGTTGGGCCTTCTAATTACATCTTGAGCCTTGCCCAATGTAATTAAATATTAATTCAATCCACTAAAGAATTAATATTTGCACTACCTTTCCTAATACCGTAATTTAATTAATTCGGTTCCAATATTATTTGCTTATTAAATTCCCCATGTTTAAAATATCATATGTCCATTAATTAAATAAATTACTGATAATTTATTTAATTAATATCTTTTATCCTTGATCATCCACTCAACCTTTATTTAATTATGCCAGAATAAATTCCACCTGCAGGGTTTCACATAATTAAATCTTTTTGAGCTTTCAAGGGGACATCATTAACCCGAATATTATCAGGACATGGATTCCTTCAATAAATAATATCCACCATGTATATAATTCCATCACCCAAAATATAATGATATAATTCAAAAGAATTATTTCATATATAAATCAAAGCATGTAAATAATATACACATGTCAATTACTATTTCCGGATTAAGAACCTAAGTATTAATAATAACATAGAATCTTAGTTCTCCTTCTTAATCAGTATTAAGGGAACAATTCTAAATTTGATCCTGTTCAATATACACAAAGTATACTAGTATTATTTATTAGTCAATATAAATTAATCTAAATAATACTACAGCCATACCGGTGGATTGTCCAACACCACTTGTGATGTGAACCTTATTATATTATATAACCGTATTTAACAATCTAATATTCGGTATCCCATTTGATACTAGATTGTTCACAATATATAATATTAGACAACATGTAAACATTCAAATGATTCTCAAATAAACTGGCCAGAAATAAATGTACATACTTCAAATAAATATTTTCAGTATACACTAACAATCTCCCACTTATACTCAAAATATTCTATATGTACATCAGTGTTTATTTAATCCACTATTACATAAAAATCTATGTGTCCATCCATCTGACTCCTATCACTTCCACATGCTTGTCAAAAACCTTGGTTGGCAAGCTCTTTGTGAAAGGATCTGCTCGGTTGTCTTCTGATGATATGTGAGCCACAACTATATCCCCTTACTTTACGATTCCTCGTATGAGATGATACTTACGTTCAATATGTTTAGCTGCTTTGTGGTCTCGCGGTTCCTTTGAATTTGCCACATCACCAGTGTTATCACAATACACCGTCAAGCTCCTAGGCAAATTAGGTACCACATCTAAGTCCAAAAGGAAGTTCCTGAACCATACAGCCTCCTTGGCAGCCTCAGAGGCCGCCACGTACTCGGCCTCCATGGTGGAGTCTGCAATGCATTTCTGCTTTACACTCCTCCATATAACGGCTCCACCTCCCAAAGTAAAAACATATCCCGAGGTTGATTTCCTCTTATCCCTATCTGATTGGAAATCTGAATCAGTATATCCCAAAGGAAATAGATCTGAGGCCTTGTAAATTAACATATACTCCTTAGTCCTTCTCAGGTACTTGAGTATAGTTTTTAGTGCACTCCAATGTTCCTGACCTGGGTTCGACTGATATCTACTAACCATGCCTACAGCAAAGCAGATGTCAGGCCTCGTACATAACATAGCATACATTAAGCTTCCACATGCTGAAGCATAAGGAACTGCTTTCATGCTCTCTATATCCTTAGGTGTCGAAGGACACTGCTTCTTAGATAGAGCAACTCCATGCTTAAAAGGTAGAAAACCTTTCTTGGAGTTCTGCATGTTAAAACGAACTAATACTTCATCAATGTAGGGCTCTTGAGATAAAGCCAACATCCTTTTCTTGCGATCCCTTATAACTTTGATCCCAAGGATGTATGCCGCTTCACCTAAGTCCTTCATGTCATATTGTTTGAACAACCATGCCTTTACTGATGACAACATCTCAACATTGTTTCCAATGAGTAAAATACCATCTACATATAGTACTAGAAAAACCACTGCATTACCTTCACTTCTCTTATACACGCACGATTCGCTTGGACTTTGATCAAATCCATATGACTGGACTGCCTGATCAAAACGAATATTTCAGTCTTTAGAAGCTTGTTTAAGTCCATAAATAGACCTCTTAAGCTTACATACCAGATGCTCTTGGCCTTCCTTAATGAATCCTTTTGGTTGCTGCATATAGATGGTTTCTTCAAGACTTCCATTAAGAAAAGCTGTCTTGACATCCATTTGCCAAATCTCATAATCGAGATGAGCTGCTATAGATAAAAGAATACGGATTGACTTAAGCATGACTACCGGTGAAAAGGTTTCCTCATAATCGATACCTTCTTTCTGAGTATACCCTTTCGCAATAAGTCTTGCTTTCCAGGCTTTCACCTTTTTATCTAATCCCCTCTTTTTCTTGTAGATCCACTTACATCCAATAGGTTTTATACCTTTGGGTGGTTCCACGAGCTCCCAGACCTGATAAGAATACATTGATTCTATCTCAGATTCCATCGCCTTTTGCCAAAGATCTGCATCTTTGTCTTGTGCTGCCTCTTCGTATGTATGGGGATCATCATCATGTTCACCAGAGACCAAGTCTGAAGACTCACCCAAAAACATGAATCTATCAGGCTGTTGAACAACCCTCCCACTACGACGAGGCACTGGTGCGGTATTAGTGACAGCTTGTACATTATGTTGTGGTTGTTCTACTTGTACTACAGCTTCATGGGTATTATTTGTCCCTCCCAGTAGTTCCTCTAAAACGACACTACTCATGGGTTTGTGATTCATTATATAGTCCTCCTCCAAGAATCTTGCATTGGTGCTAACAATGACATCCCGATTCTTCGGACTATAAAATAAATATCCTTTCGTTCCCATGGGGTAGCCTACAAACAACCTTACTTCTGTACGAGATTCTAACTTAGTCGCGTTCTTGTTCAGCACATGTGCTGGAAAACCCCATATTCGAATATGTCTTAGACTCGGTTTATCCCCGGTCCACAATTCTAAGGGGGTTTTAGGAACTGACTTAGAAGGTATTAAGTTCAGAAGATAAGCTGCTGTCTCTAAGGCATGTCCCCAAAACGACTTGGGTAAATCCGAATAACTCATCATCGATCTAACACTCTCTAAAAGAGTCCGGTTCCTTCTCTCTGCTACACCGTTCTGCTGGGGTGTGCCTGGTGCAGTTAACTGGGATTTTATCCCATTTTTTGATAAATATTCCCTAAATTCTCCAAGCAAGTATTCGCCACCACGATCTGATCGTAGTGACTTGATACTTTTATTAAGTCGCTTCTCCGTTTTAGCTTTGTACTCTTTAAACTTATCAAAGCACTCAGACTTACGGTGTAACAAATAAACGTACCCATATCTAGAATAATCATCAATGAAAGTGACAAAATATTCATAACCACCTCTTGCTTGGATATTCATGGGTCCACATAAATCAGAGTGAACCAATTCTAACAGTTGTTTGGCTCTATTCCCTTTTGCCTTGAAAGGCCTATTAGTCATTTTACCTTCCAAGCAGGATTCACAAACTGGAAATGGCTCCACTGCCAATGAGCTTAAAGGCCCGTCTACTACCAGTCTTTGAATCCTCCTCAAGTTAATATGACCTAATCTCAAGTGCCAAAGATATGTTTGGTTCAAACTAGAAGGTTCCTTTCTTTTAGTAGAGTTAGAAGATGTGTTGTTCAATTCCCTAAATTGCAGTTGCAGTGCAGGTTGACTAGGATTAATTATATACAAATTGTCTTGCAATGTACCAGAACATATAATTCATTTATTCATCATAATAGAAACATTACGATCCAAACAAACATTATAACCATCCAAAGCAAGTTTAGAAACCGAAATTAAATTCCTTCTAAAAGAAGGTACATAAAGACAATTGTTCAAAACCAAAATCCTATCAGAACCAAAAGATAAATGAATAACTCCTACTGCAACTACTGCTACTTTCGTAGCATCTCCCATGAACATGTATATCTTACCATCTCTAAGCATTCTGGATAGTTCGAACCCCTGCATAGAATTACAAACATGATCAGTGGCTCATGTATCTACACACCAAGTGCTCGTAGATATAGCCGCTATAAATGTTTATGTAACTAGAGAAAGAGACATACCAGTATTGTTTGTCTTCTTAGGAAGAGGACAATCCTGTTTCCAGTGACCTGACTGTTTGCATCTGAAGCACTTTCCCTTAGGCTTTTTCACACCACCCTGAACTCCCACTGCCTTCCAGCTTTCTGTGTCTGAGCCTTTTTCTTCTTCTTAATACCTTTCGGCTTAGAGGAAGAACCTTTCTCAGCCACATTCACTTGAACACTCTGCCGAAATAATCCTTCAGCTGCCTGAAGTTCTATCAGCAGTTCCGCGAGACTATAATGCCTCTTGTTCATGTTGTAATTCAAGCGGAACTGCTCAAAACTCTTGGACAAGCTCATAAGGATAATGTCAATCTGGGTTTCCCCGTCAAGTTCAGCACCAAGGATCTCTATCTCATTCAGATGAGACATCATCTTGAGAACATGATCCCTTACAGGTGTGCCTTCAGCCATCTGAGTGTTCATTAAAGCCTTCATGGCTACTTGCCTAGCAGCCCTATTCTGATCTCCAAAAAGTTCCTTGAGATTAAAGAGCATATCCGAAGCAGTGGCCATAGACTGATGCTGATGCTGTAAAACACCCGACATTGCTGCCAGAATGTAACATCGCGACATTTCATCAGCCTTAATCCACCATTTATAATACTCTTTCTCTTCTTCAGGAGCATCAACAGCAGGCTGTTCAGGCTTGGGTTCATAAGTGCAAAACTTGTACTCCTCAGCAGTCAACACAATGTCCAAATTTCGTTTCCATTCAATATAGTTAGGTCCGGTAAGTTTGTTATCCTTAAGTATGGTGAATAGTGGATTAAAACCCATTTTATCCTGAGAATCATGCATAAAAACATCACATAAATAAGGGTGCATTAATTATTAAGATCTATTGATTCCTCTAACAATTATTAAAATTTAATGCACTAACATATAAACACCATAAGCTTTTGGTACGCCACGATGTGTGACATGCATACCACCTAATTTTGTTTAAATGTTACTTCGGTCCTATTACTAAACAATATGCCACGTTGGGGTGGACTATATTATTTTTCATAGCTAAGTGTATACCATCATCAAATCTTAAATTATTTGAAATCTATGGAACTTGGTACGCCACGATGGGTGGCGTGTATACCTTCCAATTATTCGTAATTTTGCCTTGAATAGAATACTTCAATTCAATATTCATCAATGGTTTGATTTCCAGGTAGTGAAGGAGTCACATCGGTCTCGCTTAAAACCCACAGCCTTACAAGTTCGATGAACCCGTTTTTGACAAAATCGCCCCAAATCAGAAATAAAGAAAATCCGTATTTATTCCTTTCAAAATTTATTAATTTAAGAAGTTTGTTCTAGTAATTTCTATAACATTCTAGACACCATAAATTACATGCCACGATGGGTGACGTATATATAATTTATATTCGTCTTTATGTTAAATTACCTACAACCAATAATGGAGACCATGGGTGTTATGGATAAAAAACTAAGGTTATTATTTGCTGTATTTATTACTAAGATTCGGGAGCTCAAGGCCTTTAATGGCTGCTCTCATGTTTCGTAGCTTAATTCTGCCTTTACGAGATGCCTACGTATCTCTGTGAATTAGAGAATCAAGCCAAAAAATGTAGTTCTGATTTGTGGGGCAAGACCCCTTATATAGATGTTGAGAGTCCTTGAATTGGACTTGGTATAGGAGACTTGGTGGGCAAGTCTCATAATTAGAACGGACTGAGTCATAGATAGTAGGAAACTCATTCCTTATCCTTTTAGGTCCCCTTGAGGCCAATCTACAAGGATTTATATCCCCACTAGGACTTATCTTAATAGCTGTTTTCCTCCTTTATTTAGTAATTACGAAATTAATAAATAATCAGGGCTTTTGGGCCTTCTTTGTTCCATCAGGCCTGATCTGGTCCATCAGGCCTGATCAATGTGTTGACCTTCTTGGTCTGAATGTCATACATCTTCTTATTGGGCCTAGCAGCCCACACCTTGCAATATTTAATTATACAATCAGGATTTATTTATCCCTATCATTTGCCCCCCAACTTTTGGGAAACATTGATTAGGTTTCGCAGAAGTTAAGTCTATTCATTCCCTTACAGGGTTTCGTTTTTGCGTAAAGTGTGGAGCGACCTACACATTTACAACGACTTTTCCTTTAATTCAGGAATTATCTTAATTTCCAGGAATTTTTCCCTAATTTTCTGGATTTTTTCCCTTACTTTCTGGGTATTTCCCTAATTTTCTAGGATTTATCCTTAATTTCTAGATTTTTCCCTAATTTTCTAGGATTTATCCTTAATTTCTGGTTTTTTCCCTAATTTTCTGGGATTTATCCTTAATTTCAGGATTTTTCCCTAATTTTCTGGGATTTATCCTTAATTTCTGGATTTTTCCCTAATTTTCTGGGATTTATCCTTAAATTTTGGATTTTTCCCTAATTTTCTGGGAATTATCCTTAATTTCTGGATTTTTCCCTAATTTTCTGCCTTAAAATCGATCAGGATGTATAAAAAATCGATCAGGATTCCTGACCGATTTCGATCAGGATCCTGATCGAACTAGCTCAGGAACTAACATTCTGGTCGACGTGATCTTCGATCAGGATCTAGACGGAATCGATCAGGATTCCTGATCGATTTCGATCAGGACTCTGATCGAACTGGCCTTCAAAGTGACACTCTAGTCGACTGAAACATGGGCTTAATCGACCAGAATTCCTGATCGATTTCGATCAGGATTCTGATCGAAATAGGTGGCTTTCTACCGTTCTGATCGAATGAAATATCGATCTGAATTTTCTTCTGTGTCGATCAGGACTCTGATCGATCTTAATGTTTTTCTTCCTTCTTGCTCGAATGAGATATCGATCAGGATCCTTTTCGGGGTCGATCAGGACTCTGATCGAACTTTATGGATTTCTTTCCTTCTGTTCTAATAAAGTATCGATCAAGATCATGTTTGGCGTCGATCAGGACTCTGATCGAACTTAATAGGTTTCTTCCTTCTTGATCGATTGAAGTATTGATTAGGATTTTTTTTCTTTGTCGATTAGGACTCTGATCGAACCATTTTAAAATTCTGGTCGATTTTCGACCCTTCATTTTCCACAGTAGCTTCTAGATTATTCCTGATATTTCTGGTAGATGGGCTTTTAGGTTGGGCCTGGCTAAATGGGCCTAGAAACGCCTCGTATTCCTAGCTTTTCTCCTATATAAGTGTAGTGTGAAGTGAGAATCCTCACTTCACTTCACATTTCTCATTTTCTCTCATAAATCTCTCTAGAGTTCTCCCTTTGAGAAGGCGATTTCCGGTGTCCTCAGCCACCGCAGCTCCACCTTTCTCAGGTTTTTCTGGGTTTCAAGCCTTCAATCGAAGCATATCAATGGCGGATCGTGACTTGTCTCATTTGCAGAAGATGAATGTCTCTAAGAGAGGTACAAACATTCAAATTCAATCTCCATATACTTCCCTACTTGATATGATTAACTCGAGAGGTGATGAATATCCCTCTCTATCTGAGTTAGATTCGTACAACCATGGTAACACCTTTCATGAGTTAGATGGTAGGATAGAGTCTATGAACACCCTGTACAGACTTCCACCCCACCTTAGGATCACTCCAGCCGCCCCTGGGGATAGGAATTGGGAGGGGGATACTTTGTTTATCTATCGAGGAGCCCTGACCGCGGGTCTTAGGTTCCCATTCCATGAATTTATTCCTCGCTTGCTTGCCGATGTACAAATTAACCCCTGTCAACTCCCTCCTAACGCTTGGAGGAACATTATCTGTTTTATGGTCCTTTGTCTTAGAAACAATTTTCCTCTTTCCGTAGCTGTCTTTAGGAAAGTTTTCCAATTCTATAATAACGCCATGAGTCAACCAGGTTGGGTTTTAATTCGTCAACGGCCCAAAATCCCTCATATCTTTGATAGTAATTCCATAGTTGAGAACAACCCCAAATGGAGGGACGAGTTTGTGAGGCTGACCTGGGCTGGGGGTGATTGGGCCACACTCTTTCGTAGGCCCTTTTACAAAGTGTCAGATGGGAGTCCAGGTAGCATCAGATTATCTGATGAGGAGGAGGTGGCCTACCAAGCCTTAATTTCAGATGATGGGAAAACAGACACTTGGACCCTCTTAGAGGAGTTTTCCTTGAAGAAAGTCGGTCTCTCTCAGGCCAGTGATAAGGGTAAATTTATAACTGGATAACCATTTTTCCTTCCCTTTAATTGTAACGTTTTATCTCTCCTGTAATTTAATATTCTTTCTATCTTTCTTTTTCAGCTTGCGAGGCCATCAATAATGTCAACAGGCCCAAGGAAGGGGAGTCAGGCCGCCAGAAGTGGGCCAAGCTAAACAAGGACCCCAGGAGCAAACCTGACGGTCCTTCTTTTCTTAAGCCCCACATCCCGGTGGTCGAGTTGGGGGACGATGTGGATCCTCCACTTAAGGCACATTCCTTCAGGCCTAACTGGGGCTTCAGGAGGAGCGATACGGTGGTTGGATCCACCAAACATGCTAAGGATTGATCGTACCATTCCATCACTCCCCATGACTTTACTGACATTGTTACGGGGAGTGATATCGAGACTCTTGAGCTTCTGGGTTCTCAAGCCCAAGCTGCGGTAACTTTCTTTTTTCTCTTTTTCTTTGAATCCCAACTTTCTCATATTTCAACGAACTCATACATATTTCTTTGCAGAGTAATACCTACTTCCAGGCGGCCCTCCACCAGGCTAGGTCTTGGAAGGGTAACTCAGATGGGTTTGAGAAGGAGATGAAGAAATGGGAGGAGAGAGCCAAGGTCCTGGAGAAGAAGCTGGACACGAAGAGAGAGGAGCTGGCTAAGGCTCATTCCGAGCTGGTGAAACTTAGGAGCGATAAGGATAAGCTCATTGATGACTACATGGATTCTGACAAGTTTAAGAATCTCATGGAGATTCATGATGAGGGTCTTTATTCCCTATAGTTTACTCAGGGATGGGATGCGGCCGTAAAGGCGGTTTCTGAGAAGCACCTGGGCTTAGTCGACCCTAAGGACTTTATAAGTCCCGAGCAGGCTGAGTCGGAGGACAGCATAGATGCCCTCTTCAACTCCCCTCAGCCCGATGATCGCATCTTGGATCTTAACACTGCTTCTCCTCCCGCTTCTCCTGCGAAGGATGCTGAAGGCGCTGATAAGGAGCAAGAGAATGAAGGCTCCCGCATGGAGGAGTAGTTTTTCTATTCTGTAATTTTATCCTTAACTTATGTCTGGACTTTTGTTTGTATTAAAACTTATTACCCTCCGGGGTTTTTATATGCTACTTTCCTTATTCGCATCTCTCTCCTTTATTTTTCCGATACTTTAATATTCAAACTTGGCCTAATGGGCCACACAAGTATTATCACAACTCAAACATCCATAGGTTGAAATAATTTCGAACTCTTCAATTTCAAGTCTGGTTTTCCAAAACCTTATATAATATGGGTTCGACCCTGATCAATCATAGCTAGAAAATAAAAATCCTACGCAAACAAAGCTTCAAGGTGCTTTTAAACCTACTTGTCACAATGACAAGTGAGAATCGTACTTCGGCTATCTTACACGTAGTAAACCTTCAGGTTTTGTGCATGCCAGGTTCTTGGGACTTCAAAACCATCCATAGTCTCCAGCTTGTAGGTTCCTCTACCCTGAACGCTCTTGACTTTGTACGGCCCTTCCCAATTTGGGGCAAGTTTCCCTTTCTGTCCTACCCCAGAAGCTTCTATCTTCCTCAAGACTAGGTCACCTTGTTTAAAGAACCTTTCTTTAACCCTTAAGTTGTAGTAGAATGAAGCCTTCTTCTGATACTCTACTATCTTTGCATGTGCTTCATCTCGCACTTCATTGATTAAGTCTAGAGCCAACCTTTGTCCTTCCTCATTTTCCTCAGCATTGAAAGCCTGAATCCTTGGAGAGGAATGTGATATCTCCACTGGAACTAATGCTTCTGCCCCATACGCCAACATGAAGGGAGTTGCTCCTGTCGTGACTCTACAAGTAGTCCTATAGGCCCACAATATGGGAAGTATCTCATCCACCCAATTATTTCTTGACTTCTCGATCCTCTTCTTTAGTCCATCCAGGATTATTCGATTTTCTACTTCTGCTTGCCCATTGGCTTGTGGGTGAGCCATGGAGGTGAACTATACTTCTTGAATTCCTCGTTGTTAAACTGCGTTCCATTGTCGGTGACTAGGACACGGGGAATTCCATATCGGCACATAATGTTTTCCCACAGGAATTGTGCAACTTGTTTAGTTGTGATTTTGGCCAAGGGTTTGGCTTCAATCCACTTAGTGAAATAATCAATGGCTACAATCAGGAACTTCCTTTGTGCCGTGGCCATAGGGAAAGGCCCTAGAATATCCATCCCCCATATAGCAAAGAGAATAGGCGAGTTGATAGATGTCAGCATCTCGGGAGGTTGTCTAACAACAGGTGCATGCTTCTGACAGCGGTCATGTAATTATTATGTATAGAGCACTCATATTTCATGTAATATCCGGGATATATCATGTAATTATTTTGCTGATAAATAATTATTATGTATGTTCAGTATCTATTCTTTGAATTATTTGTTAAGTGTTATATGTGTTTGGATGTTTAAAAATAATATTAATTGAGTATTTTAATTTTTATATGTCCAAAATAAAATATAAATAATTGTCATATTTTCCTATTTATTTTTATGTTGATTTATGATTTTATAGGAAATATATGGATTTTATAAAATCTTTTTCCGAGTATTCAAAAACTATTTTATACAATCGGGAACCAACCGACGTCATCCGTTTTTACGTTTTTATAGCCCGAAACTCTTCCGAGAACTACTTCATAACCTAATTGCAAATCCGAGCATTTTCCATGTTTCGACTTTTTCGATCCGGTGTACGGTTTGTCCTGCGCGGGTCCCGACGCAACATTTTCGATACATTATTCATTTTGGTAAATCGATAAAACTCGTATTTTCGATAAACGGGATCTTTTTATTAAACTATCACAATTATCACCTCGTAATACGTGTAACCAGGCGCTGAGACCAAGACCGCAGTATAAATTGTACTGGTTTGGATAATTATCCCGAAAACCGGTACCGTTTGGATCAGTTTTTATAAATAAACGTACCATTTTATATTCGGAATGATCCAACAGGATACTAATTTTCCGTAATTATAAACAGCCTTTACCGTATTTTATTTCTTACCGAAAATCATTTGCAAACAGTAATTATATAATTTTCCAGAGAAAATTCATATATTCATAAACCTTTCTGAGAATCAAACCAACAAATCAAGGTGTTAGTGATCTCTGTTTGGAAAGCTCGAGTAACCAAATCGAAGGTCTCGGAGTGTTCTATCAGTTTCTTCAAGTTTCAGAACTGCAGAAATCAAGGTTTATTTTCTATATTTTATTTATTTTCGAATTAATTTGATTAAAAATATGAATTTTTGTTCGGATGATTGTTTGAATGATTTGATGATTGCATGTTGTAGAGCTTGTTTTCCTGATGATTTTGATATATTATATGACTGATTTGGAGTTCAATAACATGTTCAAAATTGAGTTTGATTTTCGAATTTTGAAATTAGGGTTTATAACCCGTATAAATGTTCTTAATTGAAATTTAGGGCTTTTTAATCTTGGGATTATTAGTTGTTGTATTATAGTGGGTTGTGTTCCTTATAAAATTTGCAATCGATTGGTATATAGCTCGTTAACAGAGGATATCTGAATCGAAGGGAGTTGTGTTTTGAAGTTTACGTCGAGTTCGCCGGAAACCGGCGAACTTCTCGATCGAATTCCGGCCAACTCAGGGATGGGTTGAGTGATTTGATGGCATGGTTATTTTCTTGGTATTGTGTAGATGTGATCTGGAGGTGTTGGTGGGGTGAGAACGCCGAAATCGTCTTCTCCGGCGAGACAGAACGTTTTTCGGCGACCCCCTGCAAAATTTTAGTTTAGTACCTTAACTTTTGGGAACGATACAGTTTGGTCCCTGAAGTTTCTGGAAAATTGCAGAAATAGGATTCCTGTTTTAAAAATGTTTAAAAATCATATTTTCTATTTATTTTAATTATAAAAATTCGTTTTTAATTTCTGACAATTCCAAAAATTGTTATTTTAATTCCAAAAATTAGTTTTAATTCAAAAATAAATCTGAATTAATTAGTTAATTAATTTCTGTTAATATTTAATTGATTAATTGGTCAATTAATTCAAAATTTAATTGATTAATTGATTTAATTAATTATTAATTGATTTTAATTAATTATTTAATTAGATTTAATTATTTAAAAATGATTTAAAAATTCCGAAAAATAGTTTCGAGCTTTAAAATATTATTTTAAATTGTTTTCAAGGCTCGATAATTATTATAAAAAATTTTGAAGTCAGATTTGGCCAACCGAACCCTGTTTGTTACTTTAAAATTGATCCAACGGCCCGTTTTAATTCTGAAAAATATTTTAAAAATCATTTTAAATACCCGAAAGTCTGTTTACAACCCGAGACTCCTTTATAAATGATATGTCATTGATTATTTGACGTGTTATGTGTTATATGTGACTTGTTATTTGACTGTCGGTCTATATGTTCGGTGTTTACTTGTTTATAGCATAACTTTCAATCCGCTAATCGGATTTGGGTAAAACGAAGGGTAGATAGAAGTGTGTATCGAATAGAATCGTATGAGTTGAATATTGATAGATGCTTATGATATGTGAGCAGAAGAGACAAGGCATAGGAAAGGGAAACAGATAGTCGAGGAGAAGACGGTTGTGATTGAAAGTTAGAGAAGTATAGCAAGCTAACGCCAGGAAAGTGTTCTGAACTTTCTCGAGATATATTGTAGTTGATTGATAGTCATGTTTTATATTACAAGTGCTTTGAAGCACTGAACCCAAAACCCTGATTCCAGTTATTGTTCTTGAGCCGTAAACCTTATTCTTTCTAAACCATTGATTGTTGTACACCCAAATACGAACCACAAATATACGATACTACTCCACAAATACATACAAACTAAATACGAAACCTTGAATCGAATTACTTATATATTCAAACCATTGTACCTTTTGCTTTGAAAGACCAATTCCTGGTAACCCTGAAACATTGATTCCTTTGTTATCCAATTCTTTCATTACTTAACAGTCAAGCTTTGAAATTGCCATACTGATCCCTTGTAAAGATTAAAACCATTTCCTTATCGAACATCCAATGTTGTTTATGATTCTATTTATTGCTTTACATTATTTATTCAGTTATTATGTTAGAATTGGATTGTTTTTATAAAATTATGGACAAGATTTGTGGTCAGACCATATAAATGGTCAAGTTAGTCCAATGTGTGCCTTGGATCCAGTAGATAGAGTAGTGATGTGTGCCTTGCTCGGGGTTAGTGTGTGACTGATCAGCAGCCTAACCTTGGTTTTTAAAATGAAAATATAATATCCAATTCTAAATCATACTTCATTGTTCACTTGATATCATAACCCTTTTCACTTGATGATCATTATTCCCAGTCTTGTCATTGAGACTTGCTGAGCTAGTTAGCTCATTTGTGCGATGTTGTTTATGTTCTTTTCCAGTTAAGAAGGAACCAGTTGGTAGCGAGGATCCCCAGTCCAGCGCGAGAGCTAGGGGTTCAGGTTGATCGAGTTAAGCTAGTAGGCATCTTTTGAGATAATTTAAGTTTGTAAAAGTTTATAATAATGTTTAATACTCAATTTTGAGTTTGAATAGTTAGGATTTGGATGTTTGTAATATAAAGTGTGTTCCGTGGTAGTTGGTAAGTAGGATCACTGCATATTATTATTATTTTTATAATTGTTATAAGCAGGTTATAAATAAGGTGTGTATGTGTGTGGACCCCAAACTTCTGACCCGGGTTTGGAGGGCGCCACAGGTTTGGAATCAGAGCTACAGTTTATAAGTCACTGACACAAGCATAGGTTGACGGGAATGGGTAGAGGGTTAGGATTAGAAGTAAGGAATAGAAAAATATAACGTCGAGAGGTTGAGTGCTACGGTATAATATGTATTAGTATGATTCGCATCGTGGTTCAAGATTCTTATATTGCGATATGATTTCAGATAGCAGCGATGGCCGACTCTTCAATCCCCGTATCAGCTGATCACTCAGAGCCCTCAGTTGGAGTACCATCTTCATATCCACGTCCTGTTGTTCCACCAGCATTAGCTATTCTACCTCCACCTGTGTTGCAGCCCCTACCACTGCAGGTTATTCCACCCCCAGGTATGAGGCCACCTATCAGAGGACCCCCACCTGCTGATTCAGGCTTTACTGGTCATTCAGTTACAGGAGTACCTTTCCAATTATCTTCCTATCCTGTCCCATATCATCAGTTTGAGGCTTGCCTTATCGAGCAGCTATTCCTATAGGGTCAGATTCAGGAGTTATTACATATCATGCGTACCAGAGAGGTTGAGAGTGGTGAGAGGCGACTCAGAGAGAGGCTTCAGGTGTTTCGTAGAGCAGCTGATGTGAGGATTGCTGAGGCTACACATGAGGACATCACCCCTGATTTTCTAGTGGAGTGGGCTAAGTGGGTTCTAGAGGAGCTTGAGGAGATTGGAGGTCCAGACTTGCCATGAGTCAGAGATCCAGAGATGCTGATCAGAGTTGTTATGGCTGTGTAGTATGTACAGTAATATGTAGTATGTATCAGTAGACTTTTGGGTTGTATTTATAGACTAGATCTGCTGACTAGTGAGTAGGTTGTTGTACCTTTTTGCTTTTACTTCTGAAGCGTCTTTACGCTTGTACTACCTAAAACTTTTGATCTATATATATCAGTACCTTTTCCTTTCCAGCATTGTCATTTATTTTACTGCACCTGTTTTACTTTATCTTATTTATTGCACCAGTTATACCCCTGTGATACCATGTACTCTATTCTCATAACTATTTATATTCTGTAAAGAAGCATGCAATTTACTTAGTTCAACTGTTACAACTATTTTCAAAAAGAGATATTTCTGTTTTATCACAACTTTTCTTTTATGCAAAGGATTTGATTTAAAAGCTAAATAAGTTGTTTGATTCTTTACAGAAAATGTCTCCCAGAAGAAATACCCGCACCAACACCCAGAATGAAGAAACCAACAACAACAACAATAACAACCAAGATAATACAAACCATAATGCAAACCCAGGACCCATAGACCCAGCAATAGCCCAGATTCTCCTAATCTTGGCCCAACAAACAGTTCACCTGGCACAACAACAACAAATGCAGACCAATCCCCAGGTAACTTTCAAAACTTTTCAGGCGGTAAACCCACCAAAATTCAAGGGTTCCTTAGATCCGATTGAAGCAAATGTTTGGTTAAAGGAAATACATAAGTCATTTTCCTTAGTGAAGGTGAAGGAAGAACAGATGGTTGAGTTTGCGAGCTATTACTTGAAGAATGAGGCCACCTATTGGTGGAAGACTGTGAAGACATTGGAAGGTACAGATGTTATTACTTGGGAGAGGTTTAAGGAATTGTTTTTAGAAAAGTATTTTCCTCAGTTTGTTCAGGATCAGATGGAGCTAAAGTTTTTAGAATTAAAGCAAGGAAATATGTCGGTGGCAGATTATGAGAGTAAGTTTGAAGAGTTGTCAAGGTATGTGCCGTCATATGTGGATACTGACAGGAGGAAGGCCACAAGATTCCAGCAAGGTCTGAAGCCATGGATCAGAGGAAAGGTAGCCATTTTTGAGTTGGATACCTATGCAGGAGTTGTATAGAAGGCCATGATTGCAGAGACAGAGAGTGAGATGTTACAGAAGGAAAAAGAAAGTAAGAAGAGAAAGTCTGAAGGGAATGAAGGTCAGTGACAATCAGGGAAGTTTCCAAATTTTAAGAAGGGCAAGTTTCAGCCAGGGAGAAATTTTAATTTCAAGAGACAAAATGCAGGCGACGGAGGCCAGGACAACCGTCCAGTCAATGTGAATCAGCCAAATCAGTTAAGGTTAACTTTTCCAGATTGTCAGGTATGTGGAAAGAAACATGGAGAAGTTTGTAATAAGTTGAATGTAGTTTGTTTCAAGTGTAACCAGAAAGGGCACTATTCGAGGGAGTGCCGAAATCAACCAGCAAGAGAGCCAGCAAACAAGGATCAGCCTATCCGGAATCCAGCAATTAAGGTTCCAGCTATTGGATTTATGTGCTTTAAATGTGGGAAGCCAGGACACATAGCCAGGGATTGCAAGACACCAGCCCCAGTTAGTAATGCATTGAGAATTATGGGATCTACCCAAGCAGTGAATGAGACTCCAAGGGCTAGAGTTTTTGATATGTCTGTGAAGGATGCTATCCAGGATACTGATGTCATGGCAGATACGCTTAATGTGAATTCTTTATGTGCCAAAGTGTTAATAGATTCGGGAGCAACTCGTTTATTTCACAAGATTTTGTTAGTAAGTTAAATTGTCCAGTTGAGTATTTAAATGAAATAATGACTGTGGAATTAGCAAATCAAGAACGTGTATCTGTTAATCAAGTTTATGGGAATTGTGAGATTGAGATTTCTGGTAGTAAGTTTTATGTAGATTTGGTACCATTTAAGTTAGGAGAATTTGACGTTATCTTAGAAATTGATTGGTTATCTAAGCACGATGCCCAGATAGATTGTCGAAATAAAAAGGTAATAGTGAAGACGCCAGACGAAAGGATAGTAACATTCAAGGGCCAGAAGCAAGCAAAGAAGTTCTTAACGATGATTCAAGCCAAGAAGTTACTGCGACAAGGATGCGAGCATTTCGTTGCATAAGTGATTGATAGAAGTCAGGAGCCAGCAAAATTTGAAGATATTCCAGTAGTTAATGAATTTCCAGACGTGTTTCCTGATGAGTTACCAGGACTTCCTCCAGATAGAGAAATTGAGTTTGCAATCGATTTAGCAGCTGGAACAGAACCAGTATCCAAGGCCCTGTATAGAATGGCGCCCGTTGAGATTAAAGAACTAGAGAAGCAATTGCAAGAGTTGTTAGAGAAAGGAGTAATCAGACCCAGTGTATCCCCGCGGGGTGCACCGGTATTGTTTGTCAAGAAGAAAGATTGGAGCATGAGACTATGCATCGATTATCGGGAGCTCAACAAGATTACAATCAAGAACAAGTATCCGTTACCTAGAATTGATGATTTGTTTGACTAATTGAAGGGAGCCAAGTACTTCTCCAAGATCGACTTAAGATCGGTATATCATCAACTAAAGATTAAGCCAGAAGATATACCAAAGACAGCTTTCAGGACGAGGTATGGATATTATGAGTTTTTAGTAATGTCTTTTGGATTGACCAATGCCCCGGTAGTGTTTATGGACCTAATGAAAAGAATTTTTAAGGAATAATTGGACAAGTTTGTTATTGTGTTTATAGACGATATTTTGATTTATTCAAAGACGGAAGAGGATCATGCAGAACATTTGAGAACAGCTTTGGAGATTTTAAGGAAAAAGAAGTTATATGCTAAATTCTCAAAGTGTGAGTTTTGGTTACATGAAGTTCAGTTCTTAGGACATATAGTCAGTAAGGAAGGGATTAAAGTGGACCCGACAAAGATTGAAACAATTATAAATTAGGAAAGACCGAGAACACCAATAGAGGTAAGAAGTTTGTTGGGATTAGCGGGATATTATTGTCGATTCGTTCAAAATTTCTCAAGGATTGCAACACCATTGACAAAGCTTACATGGAAAAATGAAAAGTTTATATGGAACGATAAATGCGAAGAAATTTTTCAGGATTTGAAGTGAAGATTAATCACGGCACCTGTTTTATCACTTCCTGACGATCAAGGAAATTTCATAATTTATAGCGATGCTTCTCATAAAGGACTCAGATGTGTTCTGATGCAGCACGATAACGTGATTGCGTATGCGTCAAGGCAAGTGAAACCACACGAACAGAAATATCCTACTCATGATTTGGAGCTAGCAGCCATAATTTTCGCTTTGAAAATTTGGAGACATTATCTATATGGAGAAAAATGCGAGATTTACACGGATCACAAAAGCTTGAAATACATATTCACACAGAAGGAGCTTAATATGAGACAGAGGAGATGGTTAGAATTGATCAAGGATTACGACTATACAATTAATTATCATCCCGGTAAAGTGAACGTTGTAACAGACGCGTTGAGTCGGAAGGAAAAGTTAAATGTGTTATTGAAAGGCATATGTCATAGCCTATTTGTTTATTCGAGGATTTAACTCAACTCAAATAAGAATGTAACAAGTAAATAGTGGTTCTATCATCAAAGAGATCTCTCAAAGTAACATATGTCAAAGGATTAAGGAACATTGTTCATCTACAGACTTGAGGAATTAATTCACTGAAAGAAGCTCAAGAAATTGATCAAGCCTCAGTGATATAAATCAAGATTGTGGATTTAATCAAGTGACAGAGATCTTGTCAGGGTATCAATTAATTACAGGGATTTAATCTAAAGAAAATCAAGTTATTAAAATCAAGACATGAAGAAACATCACAGAAGTTAGTCATTCATGAACCAGACAGTACATCGAGTGTCAACATTGAAGTGGTGGAATTGATTCATAATTTTCAGTGATTTTCAGAAGAGTGGTTGTTGTTCAAGAATAGTATTAATTCTCTATTAATTAATTAAGTCATATAATTTAATTAAGAAAATAAATTATATCTGTAAAGATTAATTTATTGATTAATTGAATTAATTGGTTAATTAATTCTGAATTAATATTATGTATTTTCAGAATTGATTTTGAATTAATATTCAATATTAATTCAGCAAGACAAACATTTGAACTGGTATGACAATTGGATTGTCATACTGAAAGTCTTTCCGGTTCTTTTAGATTGTCTTGCCGATAGTCTTTCCAGCTCAAAGGATTGTCTTGCCGATAGTCTTGCCAGTTCATTCAATAGTCTCACCGATTGTCTTGCTAGATCAAAGGATTGTCTTGCCGGTACAATTCTATTGGATTGTTTGATTACTTATAAACAGAAGCAGATCTTTCAACAGACACATTGAATATTTCAACCAACTCAAGAACACAGAAACAAAAAGAAAGCAGAGAACTTATTATCTTCAACTGCAATATTATAGGACATTAATTTCTAGTATTTATTATTAAATCTAAACCACTAGAAATCCTTCTCTTGTTCTTGTGTAACTATCTAGCGGATCAAAATCCCTAGAACTTAATCTCAAATTGCCTTTAGCATTTGATCTTTTTATTTCAAAAATAGAAAAAGTTCATGTCGAATTTATTCTAGATTTGGAATAATTTATTTGAGATTAATCTCTTGTAAACGATACCGTTGTTATAACACCTTTCAAGTTTAATAATAGTTTTATTTAACTTGAATTTTGTTTCACTTTTTTATTCCGAATTATATTCGATTAAACGGTATAGTTTGTATTCAACCCCCTTCTACAAACATATTGGGACCTAACAATTGGTATCGGAGCCTTCTGATTAACAAACAAATCAAGATCCTAGACTTTTGTGATTCTGTCACTTCTTGAATTTTTTATTTACTAAAAAATTCATAATGACTACACAAAAAGTTGGAACCGTTAAAATTCCACTGTTCGATAAAGAAAATTATATTATGTGGAAGAAAAAGATGTTCTTATTTTTACAAGTTGCAAATCCCAAATATCTGGATGTGTTAAAGAAGGGTCCAAAAATTCCGATGGTTATTGAACCAGAGGTTATCGAAGATGATGTTGTAATTACCAAAGCTAGAACCTATGTAAAAGATCCTGAGAATTTTTCTCCTGCTGAAAAAGAAGAAGCCTACTTGGATGCCAGCCTTCAATTAATTTTAGTTGATTCCCTTGATCCCTTGATGAACAGACATGTGATGAACTGTAAAAATTCCAAACACATCTGGTAAACTATTGAGGTGATTAATGAAGGCACAGAAGAAGTTCGGGAGAACAAGTTAGAGATCCTAACCTCTGAGTATGAACATTTTAAATCCAATCCAGGAGAAGGAATTACTGAAGTGTTTGAGAGGTACAATGCATTGATCAACAACCTGAACATAAATGGAAAATATTATTCAATCAGGGAGGTCAACAAAAAGTTCCTTTTAACACTACCAACTCATCTTAAATATAGAATCACTGCCATAAGAGAAGCGAGAGATTTGAATGAGATTTCTTTGGAAAGACTCTATGGTGTGCTAAAAACCTATGAGTTGGAGCAGATTCAGCAGAAGAAAGTCTACGGGAAAGGTAGAGTGGTCAGCACGTCTACTGCTCTAGTAGTTGAAGAACAAAAATAGCAACCACAACAATAACAACAATCTCAATAGTCAGAGAGAATGGTACAGTCTTCCAAGGCTGAGGAAAATGTGATAGTAGCAGAATTTGATCTTCCTACTATAAATCAATCAGGAGATGAGTTTTACTCCTTGGAAGAACTGGAGAAATTGGAAGATGAGTCAATGGCACTGATTATCAAGAGATTCTCCAATGTTAGATTCAAGAGGAATCCCAAGTTCAAGTACAAGTCCAACTACAACAGATTCCAGAAAGGTGGATCTTCATCCTCTAACACCAGCAGTGGTGGATACAAAACAGGGATGGTTGATCGGAGCACTATTCGATGCTTTAACTGCAATGAGTTGGGACACTTTGCCACAGAATGCAGGAAGCCAAAGCAAGTAAGGAAGAACTCTTATGATTCTAATCAAAAGAGTAAATCTGAAAGGGCTTACCTGGCAAAGGGAAGGAGTTGGGATGATACTGACAGTAAAGATGAAGAAGTTGGGAATCTTGCTCTTATGGCTATTGATGGAAACACTTCATCGTCAAGAAAAGAGGTAAAATTTATTGATGCTGAATTAGTTTATCACTAGGAGGCTCTTTAGATTGTGCTCGTCGTGATAATGAAATGTTAACTCAACAAATCAAAGACCTTGAGAAAGAGGTCAATAAATTAAGACTTGTGCACATTAATCAAGACAAATTAAAAGAACAAGTATCTTTTCTAGAGAATAGAGTTGACTGTTATAGACAACTCGAAACTATTCTCAAAGACAAGATCACAGGTCTTGAGACTAAGGTTAAAGTTTACTTTAATTCTTGCTCTAAGGCTAAAGAGTTCTATAATAAGCAAGCTATTAATCAAACATCTGGAGTAGGTTATGATTACAATGTTGCTATTAGAGAATTAGGCATAAACTCTCCTCCTCATGTTTGTGCTAAAGTAGGGAAGTACCACATGTGCTTAAGGGTGTTGATAAACCCCTCTATAAAAAATCAATTGATGAACCATTTGATGAGACCTCCTTTTTTATTCAAGAAGAAATATGTGCTGAAGATCTCGCTAATGAGAAGGTTGTTTCCAAGTCAAGTGTGTCGAAAGCTCCAGTCAAAGTTGTGAAAGCAACTAAGACTAACTCAGACACACCTGAGTTGGATAACAAAAATGCCATGCCTACCATGCATAATTTGCCTGTTGCTAATTCCTCTCATAAAGTATGTGGTGTTCCTAATTGCATGTAATAACCCCAAAATTTTTCAACTTTTTGTAACCCTTGTGAATAGTGTTTTAGCTGAATGAGAAAACTTTTCACGCCACACTATGTAGGGGTTCTGTTATGGATATTCTGGGATTTTATTAGTACTATATGAAGTATATAAGTGTATGTAAATATCGTCAGAACCCAATTCCGAACACTTTGGTTTTTCCCGGAAATCCACAAGATACGGAGAGAATTGAGTATAAGGTAACAGGATAAAAAGGATTTAAATTAAAGGATTATAATAGAGGATCATAAAAAGGAATATAATGTATTGAGAAAGGTCAAGGGAACCTAAGTAATAAGATCCCGGGTATGATCCTTCAAACGATAAACGAGAACGAAAGTTAAGCGAACCGTACAACAGATCAGCGGTCATTAGGCAAACGATTAGGAAGCTAATCAAAGGGATTAAGGGGAGTGATGTCATCCAACCAATAGAAAGGAGACAAGGAAGGAAGGATGACATCACAAGGGTGACATAAGCATGACATGGAAGAAGGGAGGTGTGGTTGATTAAGGACCACACAAATTCAAGGACAAGGTGGTAATTTGCTAAATCAAAAACAAAACCAAGCCAACCAACTAGCAAATCATTTCATCAAAAAATCAGCCAAGGCATATTCCTCATATTTGCTCTCGGCCTTCTTCATTTTCCAAGGCATAAAATTTCCAAAATCAAGATCCAAGCATCCTTAATTGGTAAGAAAATTCCCTAACCTTCTTTATGCTTAGTAATGGCTATATCATAAGTTTAAGCCACAAATTCTTTCTCTAGCTTCTTGATTTAATCATTGGAGAAGACAATGAATAGTGTTTTCAAGTTTTAACTTGAGTTTTTTTTCTTGTTTTCTTGAAGATCCAAGCTTTCCTAAGGCTTCTCCAAGCTTCTTAAGGCTTCCTAGCTCAACCCACCACTTCAAGGAAGGTATACCTTTTTCAAACCCTAGGTTCATATATATTATAAAGTGATTTTGATGAGTAAGATGTTATGGTATCTTGTTGTTATGTTTAGAGTTGAGATTTGGAATGGTGGTGAAATGAAATGATAATTTAGTGGTTTTGATTTAAAGAAACTTAAAGCATGATTAAAGTTAGGTTAAGCATATGTATGATTGGTTAAATTGAATTGGTTGGGGTTGTTATGATGTGATAAGGATGGGTGTTTGTTGTGTGTTGGATTTGAGGATGGTTTGTGTTGATTGTGGGTAGTTTAAAAAATGGGAAATCGCGTAAACATAGCCGTCGTAATGTCCGATTTTCTTTGGACTGTTTTTGTGCATAGCATTAGGACCCGAGAACCCCCTGTTAAATTGTGACCACTGCCATGTTTAGATAGCTCATGTTACGAGCTTCGTTTTGATATGTAGTTCGTCCGATTCCGATTTACGGTTTAGGAGAAACGACCGTTTCAAGTAACGGTGTTTCACGAACGAAACTTTTTCCCTCGCCTTACTTTGGAATGTAGGTTAAAGACCAAAAAGGATTAATTAATGTGTGAAACATTTATGGTAAGTGTGTTAGGCAGTTGGTAAGTCATTCGCGAAGGAATCGCGTTAAAACTCGTAAAGGTCAAGTTATTAAAAATGGTGGAGCCGAGGGTACCCGAGTGACTTAAGCGAATCGGTGAGCGTAAAACTAGCATTAGAGTCTAAGTTAGTTAAAGCATAGACTTACAAGTGATTTTGGTTTAATTCCAACTTACTTGTTGTTTATAGGTTGCCAGACTCGTCCCGAGCCTTTCTCACCCCCAAGTCGCTCAGGCAAGTATTCTATCCGATACACTGTTGTTGTGATGTAAATGTATGTATATGCATTATCTTGTGATATTGCATGATTGTTATTTAGCAAATGTTGCGATATATTGTAGCATGTGATATGGTATATATGCATGCCTGTTTTATATTCTTGAGATATATATCTGTTGGTTTATTTGATAATACCTATGCTAGAGGATAGTTGTATCTTGCATATACCCTTAGTATAGGGACCCAAAGGTGAAAATATTTTCTAAAACCGGGAGTCGAGGATCCCGAGTAATCTTGTATATATGGATATGGATATATATATATATATATATATTTATATATATATATATATGGTTATAGTTTTCCAAACTATTAATCGAATAAGGTTTATTCGATAACTTTAAACTTTATTTTATTATTGAATATTATTTCGAATATTATTCAAGGACTTATGACTCCTTTTATTTATTTATTGAATATTATTTGAATATTCATTCGAAGGCTTATGACTCTTTTATATTATTTATGAATATTATTTGAATATTCATTTGAGGATGTATGACTCCTTTATTTTATTTAATGAATATTATTTATAATATTCATTCGAGGTATTATGACTCAGCGTATTTTATTTATTGAATATTATTTGAATATTCATTTGAGGATCTATGACTCCGATTATTTGCTGAGATATATTCTTTATTTTATTAAAGAATAAGGTGTAAATAATCAAACTTATTTTCGATTATTCAAATAAAGATAATACTTTCATATAAGTATATCTTGGGTTATTTAATACTCGTTTCAAGTATAAATTTAATACTTCTACTTCAATTATTTTTATAAAGATTATTCTTTATGGGAATATTATTTAATTAATAATATTCAGATATTTTCTAATATTCTGGGGACTGATTTACTTCATTAAATCAGTCTTACTCCAAACACTCTTTAAAGTGTTTTCGAGTCTTCAAAATGATTTTTAAAAGATAGAGCGGATCCCAAAACTATTTTTATATTTAAGATCTTCCTTTTAAAAAGGGGATTTAAATACTCGCTCAAAACATGGGGGATCCGGCTCGGTGGTGTGTTTTATATTCGCAACAAGGTTGCTGTCTTGGTAAAAGAGTTTTTTTGATTACTTACCCAATATTCGGGAAGTAAAATTCTTGGAACAAGTTAATCCATTAACAGGCATCGCCTGGGAAATATCGGTGAGTTTTCCTTTCCAACTAGATACGACTTCTTGGTGGAGCCGTATCAACAAGTTTCTACTTGGGGAAAGGGGGAAACGAGCTTTACGTTTCAGAGTCATGGATTTCATCTGAACTAGGAGTGGCGTAAGTGGTCGAGTAGCGCCGGCCCAGCCTTATTATATTGGCCCAAATGGCCTGGAAGTTCCGCTAAGGCGGTCCATTCCTTAGGAGTTCAGTGTTCGGTTGACAAGTAAATCCGACAGGTTCTCCTCTACATGTAGAAAATGGTGGGGTTGTACTACTACGACTGATCATCGTAAGTGGTCTTCCTGGCGCGGTAAACTCCCGTAATGAGTTCATCATCCATTTGGATAATTCTGCAACACTACCCGTAGCATTTCGATCGAAAGGCTACTAATGGGTGGTTGCCGAAGCATTGACAGGGTCAAACATTTTTATTGGTGTATCCATTGAATGAAGTATCTCGTAACTTCATTTCTTTTCAAAATATTTCAAAGATCAAATATTTTCAAGTTTATTTGTGGTCTCATCTATGGGATGACCTCGTGAATTTAATTATACTTTGAACGGTGATAGTTCAAGTAGCTTTATAAATGATATAAGTGTGGGGAAGTATTGATAACTTCATTCCTTGTTTTTACTTATATCTAGTAAGTAATTATCTTACACACGATAAAGATTTTAGTAAGTATCCATTTAGATACTGGTATTAATGTTATCACTACATATTATCTTGCGAGCTGTAAGGCTCACTCTTGCTTTATTTCTTCATCACACAACAACAGTTAGGAGAGATGGCCAGACTCCAGCAGACCCAGCGCAAGCGCGTGGGAAGCGTCCCGCGTCTTCCCGCTGATATTGTAGCTGCTATAGCTGCAGAGGTAGATCCATTGTAGTTTAGACCATCTACTTTTGAGAATCCAATTATGTATAATTATAACTTGTGGCAGATAATGGCAATTAACTGTAAATTATCAAGTAATCATTTTGGGTTGTAATAATTTTAAATTGTGGATTCAAAGACTTGTACTTATTTCAATTTCATCTCTGAGACTATAACGAGTTGTGGTGTGTGTTAGTGTGGGGTCACAGCATGAGGGTATTTATTATTAATTAAGTAAAGTGATATTGTGGAAAGAAAGACCGTGACAACCCGGATTCCCGACCCCGGATCTGGGGGTGTTATAGAAATGGTATCAGAGCTAAGCGTTATAAACCTCAGAGATGATGCGACGATAAAATAATAAACTCACAAAGATAATAAGAACTCTTGCCAAGTTCATGGTCGGACTACTTAAAGTAGTACTGACAGCTAAAACCCTTACGGGAACCCTTATAAATATCATGATAGTAATTTAGCTCGTTTAATGTGTAGGCGCCTGAGATGGAGGACCCTGAGAGGTACGAGCGTGAGCATGATGAGGCATTGCTGGATGTTGAGGATCAGGAGGAGCCTGAGATGGAGGAGGATGAGGAGGACCCCCCAGAGGAGCCTGAGACGGAGGTCATTGCTGTTTCAGATGAGGAGGACCCCTCAGAGGAGTCAGAGACAGAGGTTATTGCTATTCCAGATGAGGAGGACCCGGATGAGGTCCCAGTAGCTAAGGAGTGTGTTGGACCTATGGTAGTGTATGATGGTATCCCTTTACCCACACTTCCGGTGGTCAGAGCCCCTACCCCTCCACCACTATCTTGGATTCCTGATGATGACAGCTCAGAGACCCATACTTCCGAGCCTAGGCAGACCGAGGAGGCACCCTCAGCGGCTCCGGATTCACCACCTCTTGACCCTGCCCAGAGGCAGTCTTCGTTAGCTCATGGATATGTTCAGGATGTTTTGAGGACCCGAGGGGCTGTTGCCGAGGCCCGACTGGATGAGGCCAGGAGGGAGTTGGATGCAGAGAGGGCGGGTAGGCGTACCCGAGCTTATGAGACCAGGGCTTCTATACCCCGATCCTTGAGGAGGGAGCTTACAGGGATAGAGCTCACGTCCCGAGCGAGACTCAGATCTCTCCAGGGGGACAGGCATGGTAGGATCTCCAGGCGGCAGGCCGACTATATCTTCCGTCGTGCGATGGAAAGGGTTTGGGAGCTGACCCGTTCGGGTGTGTGATTCAGGATTGATGATGGATTAGTCTAGTTGTCTAGTTAGCCGAGGCCTTAGTAAGAGCCAATTTTCCGGGATAGTTGACTTGTATATAGCATCCCTTTTTCTGACTAGACAGATAGACTCTTGTGTATCACTTTTGGGACAGATGACTGTAGCACTGTTGTACTTTTGACCAGATCAAACTATGTATTCTCGCATTATGTATATATTTGTTTCCTTTCAGTTCAGTTCCATAGTGACGGGATCACTGTTTTATTATTGTTATTACTGCACTTCGTATTAGAACTTTCTTAAAATAATAGAATTGCGATATACGTTCTCCCCATTATAAGAGCTGTGCAAGGCACAATGTTGTATATGATTGTGACCTAACGTTGAATTTTTCCCAATAATTGTTTTTATTATTATCAGAATCATGCCGCCAAGAAAGATTGGAACTAGGGCGAACCCTGGGTCTGAGGACCAGGGAAGCCATAATCAGGACAATAGAAACCAAGATCACAGTGAAGAGGAAGATGAGGATTATGTGGAACAGGATGACTCCCTGTATGAAGAGGAAGAGGAAACGTATGATGTTGAGGGATTCGAGGTAGAGGCTGAAGAAGGAGAAACCGAGGTTGAGCAACCAGTACCAAACCCAGGCATGGATCCCATGAGCCAGTTCATGCAACTCCTAAGACAGAATTTGGAACGTCAACCCAACCCACCCCCTCAAGGAAGTAACAATGCAGTGGCAAACTCTTTCAGGGCTTTTAAGTCCCTTAAGCCCCCTGAGTTCCACGGATCAGCCGACCCAGTTGAGGCAAGGGCATGGTTAAAGGAGATGGAGAAATCTTTTGAGATTTTGAGTATCGATGAGGCACAGAAAACTGTATTTGCTACCTACCTTCTGAAAGGAGAAGCTAACTACTGGTGGGAGGCCAAGAAAAACATGGAGACAGATGCTATTATAACCTGGGAGAGATTTAGTCAGTTGTTTCTGGGAAAGTATTTCCCGAGGTTTATGGAAAACCAGATGGAGCTCAAGTTCTTGGAGCTAAAGCAGAATAACTTGTCTGTAGCAGAGTACGAAGCGAAATTTACTGAGTTATCAAGGTTTGTGCCGGAGTTTGTGAGCACCGAGGAAAAGAAAGCTAGGAGGTTTCAGCAGGGACTGAAACCATGGATTCAGAATAGGGTGGCAATCTTTGAGCTTACGGACTATGCCACTCTGGTGCAAAAAGCAACGATTGTAGAAGTCGGAAGTGAACAGATGCAGAAGGAAAGAGAGAAGAAAGGAATAAAGAGGAAAAGTATGAGCATGGGTGGAGGTTCCGCAGGAAGGAGCTTCCCAACTAGGTTTAATCGAGGAGCAGTGTCCCTACCAGGAAGGAACACTGGGTTTAAGCGACCAATGAGTGTGAGTGTGAGCCAGGGCGGCCAGAAGTCAAGAATGTCCTATTCCAACCAGTCTCGACCCCCATTGCCAACCTGTAACACTTGTGGAAGGAATCACACTGGGGAGTGTAAAGGAAAGCCAGTAACCTGCTTTAAGTATGGGCAAGTGGGCCACTATTCTCACAAATGCCCTTCGTCAGCCCCTGCCGTCATTCCAACCACCACTTGTCATCAGTGTGGACGCCAGGGTCATTGGAAGAGAGAATGCCCAATGAACAAACCAGCAGCTTCGGGAGCAAGCAGGGCTGCTTCTAATAAGCCACCTACTGCGAGGACTTTCAACATGACAGTCCAGGATGCTATGAAAGATTCAGATGTGATAGCAGGTACCCTTTCTCTAAATTCAGTCAGTGCAAATGTTTTATTTGATTCGGGAGCAACTAAATCTTTTATATCAAAGGACTTTGCGCGTAGGTTAAGACTTAAGGCTAAACCCTTGATAGAACCCTTGCAAGTAGAAATAGCCAATCATGAGATTATTCCTGTTAACCAGATTCACCCCGCCTGCGAGATAGGCATAGGGGAGCAATCTTTCAGTGTTGATCTGATTCCTTTTAAATTAGGGGAGTTTGATGTGATTTTGGGAATGGACTGGCTATCTAGCAACGATGCTCAGATAGACTGTAAAGGGAAGAAAGTTAAGTTAAATATCCCCGGGAAGAAAGAAATTATATTTAGAGGAAAGAGGCAGACGCAGAAATTTTTGACTATGGCTCAGGCTAAAAGGATGCTACGAAAAGGAAGTGAGGCTTACCTAGCCTATGTGGTGGACACACAGAAGGAGGTGCCCAACTTACAAGATATTCCAGTAGTCAACGAATTTGAAGATGTATTCCCCCAAGACCTTCCGGGATTACCACCCGATAGAGTGATTGAATTTGCTATTGAGTTGGCCCCAGGGACGGCGCCAGTTTCAAAAGCACCTTACCGGTTAGCCCCGTTAGAAATGAAGGAATTAGCTATCCAATTGCAGGAACTCTTGGATAAGGGTATGATAAGACCCAGTGTGTCTCCGTGGGGAGCACCAGTTTTATTTGTTAAGAAGAAAGATGGGAGCATGAGGTTGTGCATAGACTATCGAGAGTTGAACAAACTAACCATAAAGAACAGGTACCCATTACCTAGAATAGACGATCTGTTCGACCAGCTAAAGGATGCTGTTTATTTCTCCAAGATTGACCTGAGAACTGGATATCACCAACTAAAGATTAAGCCCGAAGATATTTCCAAGACAGCGTTCCGTACCAGGTATGGGCATTATGAGTTCTTGGTAATGTCCTTTGGATTAACCAATGCCCCAGCAGCCTTCATGGATTTAATGAATAGAGTATTTAAGAAGTACTTGGACAAGTGTGTGATAGTTTTTATCGATGATATTTTGATCTACTCAAGGACTGAGGCAGAACATGCAGAGCATTTGAGGATAGCTCTAGGAATACTCAGAGAGGAGCAGTTATATGCCAAATTCTCGAAGTGTGAATTCTGGCGGAATGAAGTACAGTTTTTAGGACATGTGATCAATAAAGAAGGAGTATTGGTCGACCCCTCCAAGATAGAGGCAGTCTCAAATTGGGAAAGGCCAACCACACCCACAGAGGTGAGGAGTTTCATAGGATTGGCCGGCTACTATCGTAGATTTGTGCAGGACTTTGCGAAGATCGCAGCCCCTTTGACACGACTTACTCGTAAGACAGAGAAGTTTGAGTGGACGGAGAAATGCGAGAACAGTTTTCAGGAATTAAAGAAAAGGTTGATAACGGCTCCGGTACTGGCATTGCCGGATGGAAAAGGAGATTTTGTGATATATAGTGACGCGTCGCACAAAGGATTAGGATGTGTGCTTATGCAGCACGGAAAAGTTATTGCGTATGCGTCAAGACAATTGAAGGAATACGAGGTTAGATATCCTACTCATGACCTTGAGCTCGCGGCAATAGTATTTGCTTTAAAAATTTGGAGGCACTACTTGTATGGAGAGAAGTGCGAGATTTTCACAGACCATAAGAGTCTCAAGTACATATTTACGCAGAAAGAGCTCAACATGCGCCAGAGGAGATGGTTAGAACTAATCAAGGACTACGATTGTGAGATTCTCTATCATCCAGGGAAAGCCAATGTGGTGGCTGATGCCCTTAGTAGAAAGGAAAGACTCAGAATGATAACGACCTCGGAAGAGTTGATAAGGGATTTTGAGAAAATGGAAATAGAGGTAAAGGTAACCGGAACCGGAACTGAAAAGCTTTTTGAGATCTCAATGCAGCCAGAATTATTGGAAAAGATCAGATTGTGCCAAGAGAAAATAATGAATGAAGACAGAAAGTCAATGACTGGAGAAGAGATCCATACTGAGAAAGATGATAAAGGGATAATGAGGTACTCCTACCGAATTTGGGTTCCGAATGTTCAAGAACTTAAAGATGAGATTTTGGATGAAAGCCATAGTTCAAGGTATTCCATTCACCCAGGAAGTACCAAGATGTATAGGGATTTGAAGGAATATTACTGGTGGCCCAACATGAAGAGGGACGTAGCAGAATGGGTGAACAAGTGTTTAACTTGCCAAAGAGTGAAGGCAGAGCACCAGAGACCCAGTGGACTTTTGCGACCCCTGGAGATTCCCGAATGGAAATGGGAACAGATAGCGATGGATTTTGTTGTAGGCTTGCCAAGGACGAAAGCCAATCACGACGCCATTTGGGTAATTATAGACCGATTGACAAAGTCAGCTCATTTCATTCCTATCAATGAGAGATATACAGTCGATAGACTGGTGGACATTTACCTTAAGGAAATAGTGACGCGACATGGAGTCCCAGCGTCCATTGTCTCAGACCGAGACCCAAGGTTCAACTCCAGATTTTGGAGGAGCTTTCAGGAATGTGCGGGGACCAAGTTAAATATGAGTACCGCGTACCATCCCCAGACGGATGGACAGAGTGAAAGGACCATCCAGACACTAGAGGATATGTTGAGAGTCTGTGCAATAGACCTTAAAGGAAGTTGGGATGATCACCTGCCGTTGATCGAGTTTTCTTATAACAATAGCTTTCATGCTAGCATCGGGATGCCGCCTTATGAGGCCTTGTACGGAAGAAGGTGTCGATCTCCCTTATACTGGGATGAAGTAGGAGAGCGGAAGATGCTCGGACCCGAAGTGGTCCAAAGGACCAAAGATATAGTGGATCTTATCAGAGGGCGACTTGTAGCAGCCCAAGACAGACAGAAGAAATATGCAGACCTAGCCCGAAAGGACAAGGAATATGAGGTAGGGGACTTAGTACTGTTGAAAGTATCCCCTTGGAAGGGATTAATGAGGTTCGGAAAGAAAGGAAAACTAAGCCCAAGATACATTGGACCTTTTGAGATATTAAGACGGATTGGAAAGTTAGCTTACGAGCTAGCCCTACCCCCTAATTTGCAACAAGTTCATAATGTGTTCCACGTGTCAATGCTAAGGAGGTATCATCGAGATGCCAGGCACATAGTGGAGTACGAGCAGGTGGATATGCAGCCAGATCTAACTTACGTGGAGAAGCCAGTAAGGATTATGGATAAGAAGGAGCAGGTGCTTCGGAACAAGGTGATCAAGCTAGTCAGAGTACTATGGCAGAATCATAATGTGGAAGAATCGACTTGGGAACTAGAGAGCGCAATGCTAGAAAAGTACCCCCAATTGTTTTCTGTTTGATTCCGGGACGGAATCCTTTTAAGGAGGGGAGACTGTAATAACCCCAAAATTTTTCAACTTTTTGTAACCCTTGTGAATAGTGTTTTAGCTGAATGAGAAAACTTTTCACGCCACACTATGTAGGGGTTCTGTTATGGATATTCTGGGATTTTATTAGTACTATATGAAGTATATAAGTGTATGTAAATATCGTCAGAACCCAATTCCGAACACTTTGGTTTTTCCCGGAAATCCACAAGATACGGAGAGAATTGAGTATAAGGTAACAGGATAAAAAGGATTTAAATTAAAGGATTATAATAGAGGATCATAAAAAGGAATATAATGTATTGAGAAAGGTCAAGGGAACCTAAGTAATAAGATCCCGGGTATGATCCTTCAAACGATAAACGAGAACGAAAGTTAAGCGAACCGTACAACAGATCAGCGGTCATTAGGCAAACGATTAGGAAGCTAATCAAAGGGATTAAGGGGAGTGATGTCATCCAACCAATAGAAAGGAGACAAGGAAGGAAGGATGACATCACAAGGGTGACATAAGCATGACATGGAAGAAGGGAGGTGTGGTTGATTAAGGACCACACAAATTCAAGGACAAGGTGGTAATTTGCTAAATCAAAAACAAAACCAAGCCAACCAACTAGCAAATCATTTCATCAAAAAATCAGCCAAGGCATATTCCTCATATTTGCTCTCGGCCTTCTTCATTTTCCAAGGCATAAAATTTCCAAAATCAAGATCCAAGCATCCTTAATTGGTAAGAAAATTCCCTAACCTTCTTTATGCTTAGTAATGGCTATATCATAAGTTTAAGCCACAAATTCTTTCTCTAGCTTCTTGATTTAATCATTGGAGAAGACAATGAATAGTGTTTTCAAGTTTTAACTTGAGTTTTTTTTCTTGTTTTCTTGAAGATCCAAGCTTTCCTAAGGCTTCTCCAAGCTTCTTAAGGCTTCCTAGCTCAACCCACCACTTCAAGGAAGGTATACCTTTTTCAAACCCTAGGTTCATATATATTATAAAGTGATTTTGATGAGTAAGATGTTATGGTATCTTGTTGTTATGTTTAGAGTTGAGATTTGGAATGGTGGTGAAATGAAATGATAATTTAGTGGTTTTGATTTAAAGAAACTTAAAGCATGATTAAAGTTAGGTTAAGCATATGTATGATTGGTTAAATTGAATTGGTTGGGGTTGTTATGATGTGATAAGGATGGGTGTTTGTTGTGTGTTGGATTTGAGGATGGTTTGTGTTGATTGTGGGTAGTTTAAAAAATGGGAAATCGCGTAAACATAGCCGTCGTAATGTCCGATTTTCTTTGGACTGTTTTTGTGCATAGCATTAGGACCCGAGAACCCCCTGTTAAATTGTGACCACTGCCATGTTTAGATAGCTCATGTTACGAGCTTCGTTTTGATATGTAGTTCGTCCGATTCCGATTTACGGTTTAGGAGAAACGACCGTTTCAAGTAACGGTGTTTCACGAACGAAACTTTTTCCCTCGCCTTACTTTGGAATGTAGGTTAAAGACCAAAAAGGATTAATTAATGTGTGAAACATTTATGGTAAGTGTGTTAGGCAGTTGGTAAGTCATTCGCGAAGGAATCGCGTTAAAACTCGTAAAGGTCAAGTTATTAAAAATGGTGGAGCCGAGGGTACCCGAGTGACTTAAGCGAATCGGTGAGCGTAAAACTAGCATTAGAGTCTAAGTTAGTTAAAGCATAGACTTACAAGTGATTTTGGTTTAATTCCAACTTACTTGTTGTTTATAGGTTGCCAGACTCGTCCCGAGCCTTTCTCACCCCCAAGTCGCTCAGGCAAGTATTCTATCCGATACACTGTTGTTGTGATGTAAATGTATGTATATGCATTATCTTGTGATATTGCATGATTGTTATTTAGCAAATGTTGCGATATATTGTAGCATGTGATATGGTATATATGCATGCCTGTTTTATATTCTTGAGATATATATCTGTTGGTTTATTTGATAATACCTATGCTAGAGGATAGTTGTATCTTGCATATACCCTTAGTATAGGGACCCAAAGGTGAAAATATTTTCTAAAACCGGGAGTCGAGGATCCCGAGTAATCTTGTATATATGGATATGGATATATATATATATATATATATATATATATTTATATATATATATATATGGTTATAGTTTTCCAAACTATTAATCGAATAAGGTTTATTCGATAACTTTAAACTTTATTTTATTATTGAATATTATTTCGAATATTATTCAAGGACTTATGACTCCTTTTATTTATTTATTGAATATTATTTGAATATTCATTCGAAGGCTTATGACTCTTTTATATTATTTATGAATATTATTTGAATATTCATTTGAGGATGTATGACTCCTTTATTTTATTTAATGAATATTATTTATAATATTCATTCGAGGTATTATGACTCAGCGTATTTTATTTATTGAATATTATTTGAATATTCATTTGAGGATCTATGACTCCGATTATTTGCTGAGATATATTCTTTATTTTATTAAAGAATAAGGTGTAAATAATCAAACTTATTTTCGATTATTCAAATAAAGATAATACTTTCATATAAGTATATCTTGGGTTATTTAATACTCGTTTCAAGTATAAATTTAATACTTCTACTTCAATTATTTTTATAAAGATTATTCTTTATGGGAATATTATTTAATTAATAATATTCAGATATTTTCTAATATTCTGGGGACTGATTTACTTCATTAAATCAGTCTTACTCCAAACACTCTTTAAAGTGTTTTCGAGTCTTCAAAATGATTTTTAAAAGATAGAGCGGATCCCAAAACTATTTTTATATTTAAGATCTTCCTTTTAAAAAGGGGATTTAAATACTCGCTCAAAACATGGGGGATCCGGCTCGGTGGTGTGTTTTATATTCGCAACAAGGTTGCTGTCTTGGTAAAAGAGTTTTTTTGATTACTTACCCAATATTCGGGAAGTAAAATTCTTGGAACAAGTTAATCCATTAACAGGCATCGCCTGGGAAATATCGGTGAGTTTTCCTTTCCAACTAGATACGACTTCTTGGTGGAGCCGTATCAACAAGTTTCTACTTGGGGAAAGGGGGAAACGAGCTTTACGTTTCAGAGTCATGGATTTCATCTGAACTAGGAGTGGCGTAAGTGGTCGAGTAGCGCCGGCCCAGCCTTATTATATTGGCCCAAATGGCCTGGAAGTTCCGCTAAGGCGGTCCATTCCTTAGGAGTTCAGTGTTCGGTTGACAAGTAAATCCGACAGGTTCTCCTCTACATGTAGAAAATGGTGGGGTTGTACTACTACGACTGATCATCGTAAGTGGTCTTCCTGGCGCGGTAAACTCCCGTAATGAGTTCATCATCCATTTGGATAATTCTGCAACACTACCCGTAGCATTTCGATCGAAAGGCTACTAATGGGTGGTTGCCGAAGCATTGACAGGGTCAAACATTTTTATTGGTGTATCCATTGAATGAAGTATCTCGTAACTTCATTTCTTTTCAAAATATTTCAAAGATCAAATATTTTCAAGTTTATTTGTGGTCTCATCTATGGGATGACCTCGTGAATTTAATTATACTTTGAACGGTGATAGTTCAAGTAGCTTTATAAATGATATAAGTGTGGGGAAGTATTGATAACTTCATTCCTTGTTTTTACTTATATCTAGTAAGTAATTATCTTACACACGATAAAGATTTTAGTAAGTATCCATTTAGATACTGGTATTAATGTTATCACTACATATTATCTTGCGAGCTGTAAGGCTCACTCTTGCTTTATTTCTTCATCACACAACAACAGTTAGGAGAGATGGCCAGACTCCAGCAGACCCAGCGCAAGCGCGTGGGAAGCGTCCCGCGTCTTCCCGCTGATATTGTAGCTGCTATAGCTGCAGAGGTAGATCCATTGTAGTTTAGACCATCTACTTTTGAGAATCCAATTATGTATAATTATAACTTGTGGCAGATAATGGCAATTAACTGTAAATTATCAAGTAATCATTTTGGGTTGTAATAATTTTAAATTGTGGATTCAAAGACTTGTACTTATTTCAATTTCATCTCTGAGACTATAACGAGTTGTGGTGTGTGTTAGTGTGGGGTCACAGCATGAGGGTATTTATTATTAATTAAGTAAAGTGATATTGTGGAAAGAAAGACCGTGACAACCCGGATTCCCGACCCCGGATCTGGGGGTGTTACATTGCATGTCTTGTGCTTTTAATTTGATGTTTGCTTATTTTAATGGTAAGCATATTTCTAGTGATAAGACTACTCCTCGTCAGCATATGAATAATAGGAAGCATAATAGGTCTAAGACTGCTAGTCCTCCTAAAGCTAGAAAGGAGACATTTGTGCCTAAGCCTAAGCAGAAATTTGTCAAGGCTGTTTACAAGGTCAAATGTCCAGTCGTTGAGAAAGTTAAGAACATAAAAGTTAAGAATGTTATTTTGCCTGATAAAGGCCAATTCTACAAGTATGCCGGACCCAACCAAGTTTGGGTTCCGAAGAAGGTCTAATCCATTTGTATTGCAGGGCATTAAACAGGTGGAACCGGTAGTGTGGATTCTTGACATCGGAATGTCAAGACATATGACCGGAGATAGAGCCCTGCTATCAAATGTGGTTGAGAAAGCTGGCCCAATGGTTACCTTTGGAGATAACAGCAAAGGTTTAACTGAGGGATATGGCTGTTTGCAAGCTGGAAATGTTATCATTGAAAATCTGTATATTGTGCAAGGACTTGAACACAATCTGCTTAGTATCAGTCAGTTCTGTGACAAGGGCTACTATATTTTATTCGACAAGCTAAAGTGTCAGATCCTGCACAAGAAAAGTGAAAAACCCTCCTTGATGGGAATCCGGAAAGGAAATCTGTTCATAGCTGACATAAACTCTGGAAGCAGTCCTGAAGTCAATTATTTCTATGCAAAGGCATCGTCAAATGAGAGCTGGCTATGGCACAAGAGACTTTCCCATCTCAATTTCAAAGCAATGAATTCTCTTGTTAAGAGAGAATTGGTCAGAGGTCTGCCTCAACTGCAATTCTCCCCAGAAGGACTGTGTGAGGCATGCCAGAAAGGAAAGTCAAAGAAAGCTAGTCACAAAGGCACTGACACATCCTCCATAACTGGTATTCTTCAATTATTGCACATGGATTTGTTTGGACCAGTTAATGTTCTTTCGATGTCAAAGAAGTGTTACTGTCTTGTGATAGTTGATGACTATTCCAAGTATACGTGGGTTTTATTCCTTCATAAGGATGAAACACCACAAGTTGTGATTGATCATATCAAGTTGATCGAGTTAGATTTTAATGTCCCTGTTAGAGCAATAAGGTCAGATAATGGAATAGAATTCAAGAATTCACTTCTCAATGGATTTTGTACAGACAAAGGGATTACCAGACAATATTTAGCTCCTAGAACCCCTCAGCAAAATGGAGTGGTAGAAAGGAAGAATCGTACATTGATTGAAGCTGCAAGAACTATGTTAAGTGAATCAGGTCTTCCAATGTACTTTTAGGCTGAAGCTGTCAATACTGCATGTTATACTCATAATCAAACTCTAATCAACAAGGACCTCATGAAGACTCCTTATGAGATTATGAATGAACAGAAACCTTCTATCAAATACTTTCATGTATTTGGTGTCAGATGCTTCGTGCTCAAGGATGGAGATGATCGTCATGGTAAATTCGAGGCAAAGGCATATGAGGGTATTTTTGTTGGTTATGGAAGAAAATCATACAGGGTGTATATCATTGATCAACACAAAGTAACTGAAAGTGTCAATGTTACATTTGATGACACTAAACTCCCTAGTATCCAAACTGAAGATCCTTCTGAGAAACTGAAGTTTGATGATATGTCAGATTCGGAATCAGAAAATGATCAAGAACCTGAGGTTGCTGCTGGTGAAGAACCTGTTAATCATAATGATACTCAAGGTAATGGTGATGGAAACATTGGCAACAATGGAGATACCACTGTTACTGACGAAGAATCATCAAGTCAACCTGGCAACAACTCAGGGGGAGATGTTGAAGGATCAACTAGTAGGACACAACATCCCAATGTATTTTAAGGAGGATCATCAAGATTAAATCTTCTAAGACAAACTGTTTGGAATAAAGCTCATCCTTTTGAGTTGATTATTGGTGATCCAGATGTTGGAGTCAGAACTAGACGTGCTACTCAAAATGAATGTTTGTTCTCAGGATTTCTTTCTGAGATGGAACCTAAGAAGATTGAGGAAGCACTGACTGATCCAGATTGGGTGATTGCTATGCAAGATGAACTCAATCAGTTTGAACATCAATAAATCTGGAAACTGGTACCTAGACCTACACACAAGAAAGCTGTTGGTACTCGGTGGGTATTCAGGAATAAACTAGATGAAGATGGTGTGGTTACAAGAAATAAAGCAAGAATGGTAGCTAAAGAGTATTCTCAAGCTGAAGGCATTGATTATGATGAAACCTATGCTCCAGTGGCTAGACTAGAGGCCATCAGGATATTTCTGGCATTCGCAGCATTCTCGAACTTTAAAGTTTATCAAATGGATGTCAAGAGTGCCTTTCTGAATGAAAGGTTGGATGAAGAGGTATATGTAGAGCAACCTCCCGGTTTTGAAGATCCAGATCATTTGGATTTTGTCTACTTTCTTTTCAAGGTTATCTATGGTCTCAAATAGTCTCCGAGAAAATGGTATGACACTATTTCTGAATTTTTAATTGAAAATGGCTTTACTAGAGGTGTCATAGACAAAACTCTCTGTTCTAAAAAAATATAAGAATGATACTTTATTAGTCCAAGTCTATGTGGATGATATAATATTTGGGTCTACTAATGATAGTTTTTGTAAGAGATTTGCTAAGTTAATGCACAACAAATTTGAAATGAGCATGATGGGAGAGCTGAAGTTCTTTCTTGGATTACAAGTAAATCAAAGGATGGATGGAATATTTATTTGTCAATCCAAGTATCTCAAGGAACTCCTCAAAAAGTACAATCTAGAGGATTCTGCATCAGCAAGGACTCCGTCATCTACAGGTGTCAAGCTTGGACCTTGTGAAAACTCCATTAAGGTAGACGTCACAAGCTACAGAGGTATGATTGGCTCGTTACTCTATCTTATTGTAAGTAGACCAGATATTATGTAGGCTACATGCTTATGTGCAAGGTTCTAAGCGGATCCTAGAGATATTCATCTCGTTGCTGTTAAACGAATATTGAGATATCTTAAGGGAACACCAAATCTAGGTATCTGGTACCCTAAAGAATCTGGTTTTAACCTTGTTGGATATACAGATTCAGATTACGCAGGAAGTGTTGTTGATAGGAAAAGCACCTCAGGGAGTTATCAATTCCTAAGTAGCAGGCTAGTCTCATGGTACAGCAAGAAACAGCAAACAGTTTCTAACTCAACGGCTGAGGCTGAATATATTGTTGCTGGAAGCTGCTGTGCTCAAATCTTGTGGATTAGGAACCAGCTACGGGACTATGGCTCTGTATTGAACAAAATCCCTATTCTATGTGACAATACAAGTGCAATAACCATCACCAACAACCCTGTGCAGCACACAAGGACCAAGCACATTGACATCAGGTATCATTTTATTAGAGAGCACGTCATGAATGGTACTGTTGAACTATTTTTTGTTCCAACAGAAGAACAAATAGTAAATATTTTCACTAAACCACTTGATGAATCCACATTTACCAGATTAATTGGTAAATTGGGTATGTTGAATAGCTTTAGTGATTAAACTAGTTAATATCTGAGATCTGTTCTTGAATGAATTTACAAATGAATTTTTCATGAATGAAAAATTCATTTGCAAATTTATTTTATCATATTTATCATTTTTCTTGCTTATTCCTATGTAAGTTTTATTATCTTATCTTCATATTTATTCAACTTGTCAAGTTTAAAATATCTCAGAATATCTCATTTTCTCTAAAAATATTTTTCTATGAATTTTATTTGATAAAATTCAAAAGAAATCTATTTTTGGACTAAAATAGAATTAATTCTGAATATTTTATTTATGTAAATATGTTCTGCATTTTTGCCATATTTTTATTACTCTTTATTTGTCTATTCTCTAATTATTAATATTATTTAGGTTTTCTGTATTTGTTAATATTTTATGTATTCTCTTTTCTATTTTTTTAAGTTTATATATATATATATATATATATATATATATATAACTGCAATGACAATCGGCAAGACTATTGCAATTGTCTTGTTGAAAGTCATTCCAGTTTAAATTTGTTTAATTTAAATTCTCAGTATAGTTTTATACTGGCAAGACAATCGGTGTGACTATCAATAGTCTTGCCAGTTATAAAACTTATATCATATATATATTTCTTTTTATTTTGTACTAGAATGACAATCGGTATGACTATCGATTGTCTTTCTAGTTTATTCGGTTAAAATTCATGTTTATTTTATACTGGTATGACAATCGGTATGACTATCAGATTGTCATACCAGTTATATTTAGTTTCTTTTTAAAAAAAAATCAAACCGTTTGCCTGGTATGACAATCGGTATGACAATCCCGGATTGTCATACCAGTTGTGGTACTTAGACTCAGTTGTGTGTATGTATTTCCATCAGTTTACAATCAATTTCAACAATCTCCTTCACTCTCTCGTTGTAACACCCCCAAATCCGGGGTCGGGGATCCGGGTTGTCACGAGTTCTATTTCCCTTAATAACACCCAATCTTAATAAACAATCAACTACTCTGTACTGTGACCCCACAATAAATACACACACCACAAGTTATAGTCTCAGAGATGAATATCCAAAAATAATCACAAGTCATTTTATTCCACAATTATCTGCCAATACACCTTAAAAGGGTTTCTGAATAAATTTACATTTCTTTTCCAATATTACAATTCATAAATATACATAAATCTGGTACATCAAAAGTTGAAGCCTAGCCAATTGGTAGTTCCTACCTCAGCTACAGCGACATCAACGCCTATAGGAAACTGCGGAACGTTTCCTATCCGCTCGCGAATTGGTAGCTTGGTCCTGTTCATCTTTTCTATCTGTTATTGTGTGATGAAAGAAGAAAGCAAGGGTGAGCAGCAAGCCCACCAAAATAATATGTATAATGATTAACAATATATGAGCCTTCTCATAGTACTCATGAAAGTCTTGGTCAAAAGAAATGAACCAAGTTTGATATCTTAATGCGATGAAGTCGCAAAATATTCAGTATATATACATATATACTTTTCAAAATCTTGGAAGTCCTCTTCCATGCATAATATACACAGAGTTCCAGTTTATAATTGTATAAAAATAAATATCGTTGCAAGGTGATCTCATATATCTAACCTTGTCTCAACGTTTTTCTGAAAATCTTTGACATGCATAAGATAATCATTTACTAGATATAAGTTTAAAAGATGAAGTTACAAGATACTCCAATATACTTATATCTTTTCCAAATACTACTTGAACTACCACCGTTCAAGTTATAATGAGCTTTCAAAAGTTCATCACATAGATGAGACTACAAGACAGAATTTGAATAGATTCAATCTTTGAATATCATTATAAATAATAAAGTTACGAGATACTTCATTAAGTCTCGATATATATATATATACACCTATATATATACATACATTTCCTGAAAACCTCTGTCATATAAAGTATGAACAGAATTGCAATATCCAATAAATTTAGAAAGGAAAGAATTTTGGCATAAACCTGATATCTTGCTGATCAGGCAAAAATACCAATAAGTAACCTTTTCTACTAGTAGATGGATGAATCCCCCACCGGTCATCACCCTGGCCACATAAGGACCTTGTGCTGGACCGCCACCCGGCCTCTTACGCGTTGATGGACTGCCACCCAGCCACTTACACTTTGATAGACCATACCCCGGCATGTCGCTTATGCTGACTCAATTAGATGGGCTTACTTCCCGAACGTTGGGTAAGTAATCAATTCATTTGTCAAAATAACAACCTCGTTGTGAATATAATATACACCACAGAGCCGGATCCCTCAGGTTTTGAGCGAGTATTTTAATCCCCTTTGAAAGGAGGATCTTAAATATAAAAGAATGAGTTTTGGGATCCGCCCTAACTTTTAGAAATCATTTTGAAGACTCGATAACATTTTTAAGAATGTTTGGAGTACTGCTGATTTATTAAAATAAATCAGTCCCGATATATTAGAAATATCTGAATATTATTATTTAAATAATATTCTCATAAAGATAATCCTTATAAAAATATTCGAAGTAGAAGTTTTAAAACTCATACTTGAAATGGATATTAAATAACCAAAGATATACTTATATGAAAGTACTATCTTTATTTGAATAATCGAAAATAAGTTTGATTATCGAACATTATTCTTTAATAAAATAAAGAATATTATTAAATAATAAGCGGAGTCATAATACCTCGAATGAATATTATAAATAATATTCATTAAATAAAATAAAGTGAGTCATACATCCTCAAATGAATATTCAAATAATATTCATTAAATAATATAAATTTATCGAATAAACCTTATTCGATTAATAGTTTTGAAAACTATTCATATATATATATATAATATACTCGGGAACATCGACTCCCAGTTTAGAAATATGTTCACCTTTTGATCCCCTATACTAAGGGTAAACTCAAATACCGCTTATCTCTAGCATAGGTATTATGCAACTATAAGCATTTGAACCAACAGATATATAAATCAAGAATATGAAACAAGCATGCATATATACCATATCACATGCTACAATATATCGCAAGAATTTGCTAATAACAAATATGCATTTATCGCAAGATCATGCATATACACATATACATCACAACAACAGTTATACGGGTAGAAAACTTGCCTGAGCGACTGGGGGTTATTAATGGCTTGGGACGAGTCTGGTAACCTATAAACAACATATAAGTTGGAATTAAACCAAAGTCACTTGTAAATCTATACTTTAACCAATTTAGACTCTAACGCTCGCTTTGCGTTTAATGATTCTCTTAAGTCGCTCGAGTACCCTCGGCTCCACCATTTTTAATAAATTAACCATTACGAGTTTTAAGGCGATTCTTTCGCGAGTGTCTTACCAACTGCCTAACACACTTAACATAATTGTTTCATACACTAATTACCCTTTTAGGTCTTTAACCTATGTTTCAAAGTAAGGCAAGGGGTAATGTTTCGTTCGCGAAATGTCGTTACTTAAAACGGCCATTTCTCCTAAACCGTACATCAGAATCAAACGAACCATATATCAAAACGAAGCTCGTAACATGAACTATCTAAACATGGCAATGGTCAAAACCTAGCAGGGAGTTCTCGGGTCCTAATGTTATGAATAAAAGCAGTCTAAAGTAAATCGGACATTACGACGGCTATGTTTACGCGATTTCCCAATTTTATACCAACCAATTCAACACCAAATCATCACCAATCAATCCCAATACAACCATATGACCATATCACTCATCAACCACTTTAAACCATTTAAACCAAGCTCAAATCATACCATGAATCATCAAGAACAACTAGTGCTACTTTTTAACTCCAAAATCAACAAAAGCACTTAACCACTAAGATCTCAACATGACAAAACAACTACTACACTTAATCTCTCATTCCATCATCATAATCATTTATACCAAACAACTAAATGCTAAGATAATGAAGAGTTATACCTTCCTTGAAGCTTTTAATCCATGAAAGTTCCTTGTAATGCCCATGGAAGCCTTAATCTAACCTCCTACAAGCTTGTTCTTTCAAAGAAATCAAGAACACAAAAATTAATTTCAAGAAAGTACTATTCACCATCTTCTTGAATGATTTATAGGAAATGCCAGGAAAGGATTTTGAAGCTAAGATTTCTAGGAAGTATGTAACTTAACTAGGAGAAGCTAGGATAATTACCTTGTAAATTAGCAAGTGGAGGAGCTTGGACTTCCCTTTTGCTAAGAAAGAAGCCGAGAGCTTCATGAAGAAAATGGAGTGTTTTGTGTTTTTTGTGATTTTTTTTGATTTGCCTTGGTTGTTTTTGTTTTGATTTTGGTTAATTACCTTATCAACCTTGAACTTTGTGTGGTTATCATTCAACCACACCTCCTTCCCCTTATGTCATGCTTATGTCATGCTTATGATGTCATCATCCCTTACTTGCCCTCTTCTTATTGGTTGGATGACCTCATCATCCCTAACCTCCTTGATTAACTCCTAATTGTTTGCCTAATGACCGCTGATCTGTTATACGGTTCGCTTAACTTTCGTTCTCGTTTCTCGTTTGAGGGATCATACCCGAGATCTTATTACTTAGGTTCCCTTAACCTTTCTCAATACATTATATCCCTTTTATGATCCTCTCTTATAATCCTTGAATTTAAATCCTTTTTATCCTGTTACCTTATACTCAATTCTTTTGGTATCTGGTGGATTTTCAGGAAAAATCAAAGTGTTCGGATTTGGATTCTGACGATCTTTACATACACTTATATCCCATATAAAGTACTAATAAGATCTCAGAATAACAATAGAAGAACCCCTACATAGTGTGGCATGAAAAGTTTTCTCATGCAGCATAATCTGCAAAATCACTATTCATAAGGGTTTCAAAAATTCCAAAATTTGGGGTTATTACAGTCTCCCCTCCTTAAAAGGATTCCGTCCCGGAATCAGATAGAAAATGAATAGGGATACTCTCTTAACATTGCAATTTCTAACTCTCGAGTAAATTTTCCCACATTGTGGTTCTTCCATCAAACTCTGAATAGTTTGATAACCCTTCTCCTAAGCACTTGAACCTTTTCACTCTATAACCCTTCCTGGTTGCTCCTTATAGGTTACGTCGGGTTGCATGTCTATGCGCTCATATGCCCCTATTTATCTGGCATCCGAATTACACTTCCTTAACATTGATACGTGGAACACGTTAAGAACTTGCTACATGTTCGGGGGTAGGGCTAGCTCATATGCTAGCTTCCCAATACGTCATAATATATCCAAGGGTCCAACAAATTGTAGAATTAGCTTTCCTTTCTTTCCGAACCTCATCAATCCTTTCGAAGGGATACCTATAACATTACTAGGTCCCCTATTTCATACTCTTTGTCCTTTCGAGTCAAATCAGCATACCTCTTATGTCCATCTTGGGTTACTACCAGCCGTCCTCTGATTAGATCTATTATATCCCTGGTCCTTTGGACTACTGCGGGTCCGAGCATATTGCGCTCTACAACTTCATCCTAACATAAGGGAGATCGACATTGTCTTCCCTCAAGGATCTCATAAGGCGATATCTCAATACTGACATATGATCTATTGTCGTAAGAAAACTCAATCCGTGTTAAGTGATCATTCCAAATTCTTTCAAGTCTATTGCACAGACTCTTATTATAGCTTTTAGCATTAGAGCTTTTGCTTCTTAATACCCATTCTTTTCCAGTTCGTAATCGCTACTACCTTCCGTTCCTAATACTATACTGGTTATACTTTTGCTTGTTAGCGTTCTATAACCTTTTAATAACCACGTCAACCTTAGTATCACGAATGTGCTTCCATTCTGAATACCACCATAACTTTACTACTCCTTTTTCAGCTGTTTCCATTTTCCAAAGTTTGATCAATCATGTAGAAGTAAAGGAATTTGTTGAGAGATCACTATAATCATGAACACTTGTTATATCACATAGTTAGTACATAAGGTGGCCAGCCTTTAGTACTTGACAAGCAATTAAACAATAGATGGTATCCTACTAGGCTTCTATCACACAGATAGATAGTCATTCGGCAATACCTCCCCTTCTGGAAGGGTTGTTCTTCTCAGCTTACATTAAATGAAAAGAAGAGAAAAGAACGAACTGAAGAGAATTGTATATTCGTAAAAAAAAAATTATTGCCATAAAATATCTGGCTTGGAATCTACCTCTGAACTATAGAGGTTTGTCATAGGAGAACAAAACATATATGTATTTATATCAACATCAAGTATTATAGCATCGTATTTTACATGCCTAATTATTTTTGTTATTCCGTCCATCATTCTATGGACCCATGCTCTTCCTCGAGCTTATACACAATCACCTTTGAAACTCCCTCGATATCGAAAATCGAATCTGGGATCTCATTCTAGACATCATCGTTACTAGAATTCTATGCTTGCACCGCAACCTTCCTCATATAGTAATACGACTCTCTTTTCATAAGAAGGAATAAATATTCAATAGGTAGATACTCTACTTAATTAGTCTATCAATGATAACTTATACACTACCACGACCCGATTAGTGGTACTCAATCTCAACATCCATTCCAATACAACTCTCACGGTTGTAATCAACTCATTACTCGCAGAATCATTGCTGCATTACTATGGTCCACCACTGACCTACTGTCGTCATTCACTTTCCATGAAATCTTAATATCTAACCATACGGAGTCCATACATGTCGTATCAAATCCTTCTAAGGAGGTAACATAATCACCATTCATGATTCATGAAGAACACTCCTGATCCTGCCATACATACATGACATGAAGCAGATAAAATTGCAGAAGAGCTTTAATCAAAGCAACGATAGCAAGTTAATACCATTCTTAATCATATGCCTTCGATAGAAGACTTAACTCAAAGGTTCGTTTAGTCCTTTTGAAACATGGTCCAGGCTCATTCTCAAGATAGTACCTTCTAAGATAGATAGCCCGCTCATGGCAATTACACGAATTAAACCTTTACCAACTACTATTACGGTTGGGTATTGCACAGTCATCAGAATGAATGTCAATCTTCCAAACCATAATACAACCTTCAGCTTTAACCATCATCACTGTATTCCTTTGGCACAAGCGCCTATAATTATCCTCTTACCTTTAAAGTATCGGCCACCTCTTTGGCCCTTCCTGATAGTAATATTTCCTTACAATCAATGTCATTTTAACCACCTTCACTAAATTTTCTACCTCATTTCCAATCACTGCTTGAGTGAAGATGTTTTCCTTAAAATCAGATGAGTAAAAAAAAATATCACCATTTTTCCATAAGTTATTGCCTCAGTCTTTAGAGGTTAATCACTGTCACGACTGACTCTCAATCATACTTAGAACATCTTTTATCTTAGGCCCTAATTGCCCTAAACAATTTTGACCTTTACTGGTTTGATCCATACTTTCTCGTGGTTAAACACGTGCCCCACTTGGCATCATTATAATTACGTCATATTTCCTTTATCAAAATTTCTATTCTTGAGAACTTTGAATATTACCTTTTCTCCTTGTAAGACCTCTAAGGTTATCCTTGAATTGTTCCTCCTGTATTCCCTAGATACAGGGCATATCAAAATACCATTTACTAATACTAGAACCATTGTCTATATACTTTTGAAAAATTTCTCCACTGATCCTTAAAGATTGTTGTTACCTTAATTCTTTCCAATTCATACTATCAAAACTCATATTATCCCTATTAAGGGTGAAATGCCAACCTTTATGCATTCCCCTAGGATTCATTTTAAGTTACTGAGGTTCTATCCTTAATTCCACCTTTAAAAGATACTTACACTCTTCCATGGATAAATCAAGTCATATATACTTGATAGATTATCTTATTCAATCATTCCCACCTCGATAGTATATGCCTAAGTTTCAAAATAACATCTGTATTCAAAATGAGGTCAATCAATATGGCCTCCAAAAGATAACAACGGTTATCCTCTTTTCTTGCCTAATTTGGTAATGATAACAAGGATGTTCTGGAAGATATTGGTCGTGTTCAACGTGAACTTCTTCTTAATAATTCCTTATTTACTTTTGTTGTTTATCTCAACAGTCATCTCAATGTTGGGATATCTCTCATATATGGCGTCTCCCTTCCTGGGTATCGAGCCACCGGTCTTACACTTCACATTCTTGAAGGTCACTTCCTTCATCCAATTTTCCTAATTTCTTACTTCCTTGTCTCCTCAGTCTATCCGCGTCTCACTATTTCTCCTTCGAACTATCTCAAGGTTTCCTCGAATCCTCCCAACTTACAGGGGATAAAATATATGTATCTCTTATTCCTTCAACCATCGATTTTAACTCATGGTGAATCACCCTCATCCTGACGATTACATACTTTTCTATTTCTATTGCTACGAGTCTTTAGGGTTTCCTCATACCCAACTCCTTTATCATTCCTCAAACTCTATTGCCTTTATATTCCTTTCCACTTCAGTTTCTTTTTATTTTCCTTTCTCTTATCATTATTTCATGAACCAACACAACATAAGCATTGATTTCAAACATCCCGTCATTCTGGATTCGTGTCCTTAGAACGAATCTTGACAACTTAGATTCACAATTCATCATACTCGTCTGCCTTTATTTTAGCTCTAAAGCTTTTACACTATCTCCATAACATTGGGAAGTACTTTCCTGAAAACAATTGACTGAACTTAAATCAGTTTATTATAATCTCTTGCTCCGTGCCTTCCTTGGCCTTTCACCAGCGGGTGGCCTCTCTCTTAGGAGGGTAAGTGACAAAATTAGTCTTTTATGCTTCGTCAATCATTTAGAATCTCAAATGATTCCTATATTTCCTTTAGCCAGGCTCTTGCCTCGACTGTGTCAACCTGTTCCTTGGAACTCTGAGAGCTTAGCGACTTAAAGGTCATGAAAGGATTTTCTACCGCATTGTTTCCTCAAGGTGGTGGTTGGGAATAAAAGTATAAGTTTTGTTTAGGCAGGTCCATGAATTGACCCATAGGAGTACCGTCCTAGTTCTCCCTATCTTGTTCGACTTCTGTTTTCTCTGTATGAAACGTTTCAACCTTCTCCCATAATCGGGGTTATCTTATACATTAAAAACCTTATTTTCCACTCTATTATGTTATGGGTTCTTTCTTTCTTGATGGCAACCTCCCTGACTATCATATTCAGGGTTTGCCCTAAATCTTATTCCTCAAACTATGGCTCTCATCTAAGTTCTCATCCTTAAGCTCTTGAACTTTTGGTACCCAAATTCTATAGGAATACCTCATTATTCCCTTATCATCTTTCTCGGTATTAATCTCATATCTATTTGTTGGCTCTCTGCCTTCATTCATCACTTTTTTTGGCACAATATGTTCTTTTCCAATAATTCGGTCTGTATTGCAATCTCAAACAGCTTTTCGGTACCGGCTCCGGTTACCTTCACTTCTATTTCCATTTTCTCAAAATCTCTTATAAACTCTCTGAAAGACATTATTATCTTGAGTCTCTCCTTTTTACTAAGGGCATCAGCCACCACATTGGCTTTCCCCGAATGATAAAGAATCTCCCAATCATAATTCTTGATTAGCTCTAACCGCCTTCTGTGACGTATGTTGAGCTCTTTCTGCGTGAAAATGCACTAGAGCACTTATGGCTTGTGTAAATCTCGCACTTCTCTCCATACAAGTAGTGCCTCCAATATTTAGGGCAAAACTATTGCCACTAGCCCAAGCTCATGGGTGGGGATATCGAATTTTATATTCCCTTAATTGTCTTGACGCGTACGCGATTACCTTGTTGTGCTCTATAAGAAGCACCCTAATTCCTTATGCGAAGCGTCACTACACTTCACAAAATCTCATTTTCCATCCGGCAACGCCAACATAGGGAACGTCACCAACCTTTGCTTCGGTTCTTAAAAGTTGTTCTCGCATTTCTCTGTCCATTCGAACTTCTCAGTCTTACGAGTAAGCCGCGTTAAAGGGGCTACTATCTTTACAAACTTGAACGAACCTCCGGCAGTGACCGGCCAATCCTACCTCTGGGAGTTGCCCTAACCATGGTCATCAATTCCTCAGTGGTCCTTTATTCATTCTTGTCAGGATCCTTCACGGGATCCTCCTCAGCAACAATCCCTTCTAGGACAACATCCTCAACCGCTACATCCTCAATATCAACATCATCCGGTCCTGCGTTAGGACGCTCTATCGGATCCACAATCCGATCTCCAATTAGTAATAAAACATCATCGCGCTGTTACTCCTCAACCTCAAGGTTCGGAGTCCCGCTACCATATACGATAACGAACTACGCTTCTATCACGATATTTATAAGGGTTCCCATAAGGGTTTTAACTGTCAGTACTACGTTAGGTAGCCCGACTATGAACTTGGCAAGAGTTCTTATTATCTTAGTGAACTTATTATCTTAACGTCACATCATCTCTGAGGTTTATAACGCTTATCTCTGATACCACTTCTGTAACACCCCCAAATCCGGGGTCGGGGATCCGGGTTGTCACGAGTTCCATTTCCCTTAATAACACCCAATCTTAATAAACAATCAACTACTATATACCGTGACCCCACAATAAACACACACACCACAAGTTATAGTCTCAGAGATGAATATCCAAAAATAATCACAAGTCATTTTATTCCACAATTATCTGCCAATACACCTTAAAAGGGTTTCTGAATAAATTTACATTTCTTTGCCATTATTATAATTCATAAATATACATAAATCTGGTACATCAAAAGTTGAAGCCTAGCCTATTGGTTGTTCCTACCTCAGCTACAGCGACATCAACGCCTATAGGAAACTGCGGAACGTTTCTTATCCGCTCGCGAATTGGGAGCTTGGTCTCGTTCATCTTTTCTATCTGTTGTTGTGTGATGAAAGAAGAAAGCACGGGTGAGCAGCAAGCCCACCAAAATAATATGTATAATGATTAACAATATATGAGCCTTCTCATAGTACTCATGAAAGTCTTGGTCAAAAGAAATGAACCAAGTTTGATATCTTAATGCGATGAAGTCGCAAAATATTCAGTATATATACATATATACTTTTCAAAATCTTGGAAGTCCTCTTCCATGCATAATATACACAGAGTTCCAGTTTATAATTGTATAAAAATAAATATCGTTGCAAGGTGATCTCATATATCTAACCTTGTCTCAACGTTTTTCTGAAAATCTTTGACATGCATAAGATAATCATTTACTAGATATAAGTTTAAAAGATGAAGTTACAAGATACTTCAATATACTTATATCTTTTCTAAATACTACTTGAACTACCACCGTTCAAGTTATAATGAGCTTTCAAAAGTTCATCACATAGATGAGACTACAAGACAAGATTTGAATAGAATCAATCTTTGAATATCATTATAAATAATGAAGTTACGAGATACTTCATTAAGTCCCGATACATATATACACCTATATATATACATACGTTTCCTGAAAACCTCTGTCATGTAAAGTATGAACAGAATTGCAATATCCAATAAATTTGGAAAGGAAAGAATTTTGGCATAAACCTGATATCTTGCTGATCAGGCAAAGATACCAATAAGTAACCTTTACTACTAGTAGATGGATGAATCCCCCACCGGTCATCACTCTGGCCACATAAGGACCTTGTGCTGGACCGCCACCCGGCCTCTTACGCGTTGATGGACTGCCACCCAGCCACTTACACTTTGATAGACCATACCCCGGCATGTCGCTTATGCTGACTCAATTAGATGGGCTTACTTCCCGAACGTTGGGTAAGTAATCAATTCATTTGTCAAAATAACAACCTCGTTGTGAATATAATATACACCACAGAGCCGGATCCCTCAGGTTTTGAGCGAGTATTTTAATCCCCTTTGAAAGGAGGATCTTAAATATAAAAGAATGAGTTTTGGGATCCGCCCTAACTTTTAGAAATCATTTTGAAGACTCGATAACATTTTTAAGAATGTTTGGAGTACTGCTGATTTATTAAAATAAATCAGTCCCGATATATTAGAAATATCTGAATATTATTATTTAAATAATATTCTCATAAAGATAATCCTTATAAAAATATTCGAAGTAGAAGTTTTAAAACTCATACTTGAAATGGATATTAAATAACCAAAGATATACTTATATGAAAGTACTATCTTTATTTGAATAATCGAAAATAAGTTTGATTATCAAACATTATTCTTTAATAAAATAAAGAATATTATTAAATAATAAGCGGAGTCATAATACCTCGAATGAATATTATAAATAATATTCATTAAATAAAATAAAGTGAGTCATACATCCTCAAATGAATATTCAAATAATATTCATTAAATAATATAAAGTTATCGAATAAACCTTATTCGATTAATAGTTTTGAAAACTATTCATATATATATATATAATATACTCGGGAACATCGACTCCCGGTTTAGAAATATGTTCACCTTTTGATCTCCTATACTAAGGGTAAACTCAAATACCGCTTATCTCTAGCATAGGTATTATGCAACTATAAGCATTTGCACCAACAGATATATAAATCAAGAATATGAAACATGCATGCATATATACCATATCACATGCTACAATATATCGCAAGAATTTGCTAATAACAAATATGCATTTATCGCAAGATCATGCATATACACATATACATCACAACAGTTATACGGGTAGAAAACTTGCCTGAGCGACTGGGTGTTATTAATGGCTTGGGACGAGTCTGGTAACCTATAAACAACATATAAGTTGGAATTAAACCAAAGTCACTTGTAAATCTATACTTTAACCAATTTAGACTCTAACGCTCGCTTTGCATTTAATGATTCTCTTAAGTCGCTCGAGTACCCTCGGCTCCACCATTTTTAATAAATTAATCATTACGAGTTTTAAGGCGATTCTTTCGCGAGTGTCTTACCAACTGCCTAACACACTTAAAATAATTGTTTCATACACTAATTAACCCTTTTAGGTCTTTAACCTATGTTTCAAAGTAAGGCGAGGGGTAATATTTCGTTCGCGAAACGTCGTTACTTAAAACGGCTGTTTCTCCTAAACCGTACATCGGAATCAAACGAACCACATATTAAAACGAAGCTCGTAACATGAACTATCTAAACATGGCAATGGTCAAAACCTAGCAGGGAGTTCTCGGGTCCTAATGTTATGAACAAAAGCAGTCTAAAGTAAATCGGACATTACGACGGCTATGTTTACGCGATTTCCCAATTTTATACCAACCAATTCAACACCAAATCATCACCAATCAATCCCAATACAACCATATGACCATATCACTCATCAACCACTTTAAACCATTTAAACCAAGCTCAAATCATACCATGAATCATCAAGAACAACTAGTGCTACTTTTTAACTCCAAAATCAACAAAAGCACTTAACCACTAAGATCTCAACATGACAAAACAACTACTACACTTAATCTCTCATTCCATCATCATAATCATTTATACCAAACAACTAAATGCTAAGATAATGAAGAGTTATACCTTCCTTGAAGCTTTTAATCCATGAAAGATCCTTGGAATGCCCATGGAAGCCTTAATCTAACCTCCTACAAGCTTGTTCTTTCAAAGAAATCAAGAACACAAAAATTAATTTCAAGAAAGTACTATTCACCATCTTCTCGAATGATTTATAGGAAATGCCAGGAAAGGATTTTGAAGCTAAGATTTCTAGGAAGTATGTAACTTAACTAGGAGAAGCTAGGATAATTACCTTGTAAATTAGCAAGTGGAGGAGCTTGGACTTCCCTTTTGCTAAGAAAGAAGTCGAGAGCTTCATGAAGAAAATGGAGTGTTTTGTGTTTTTTGTGTTTTGTTTTGATTTGCCTTGGTTGTTTTTGTTTTGATTTTGGTTAATTACCTTATTAACCTTGAACTTTGTGTGGTTATCATTCAACCACACCTCCTTCCCCTTATGTCATGCTTATGTCATGCTTATGATATCATCATCCCTTACTTGCCCTCTTCTTATTGGTTGGATGACCTCATCATCCCTAACATCCTTGATTAACTCCTAATTGTTTGCCTAATGACCGTTGATCTGTTATACGGTTCGCTTAACTTTCGTTCTCGTTTCTCGTTTGAGGGATCATACCCGGGATCTTATTACTTAGGTTCCCTTAACCTTTCTCAATACATTATATCCCTTTTATGATCCTCTCTTATAATCCTTGAATTTAAATCCTTTTTATCCTGTTACCTTATGCTCAATTCTTTCGGTATCTGGTGGATTTTCAGGAAAAATCAAAGTGTTCGGATTTGGATTCTGACGATCTTTACATACACTTATATCCCATATAAAGTACTAATAAGATCTCAGAATAACAATAGAAGAACCCCTACATAGTGTGCCATGAAAAGTTTTCTCATTCAGCATAATCTGCAAAATCACTATTCATAAGGGTTTCAAAAATTCCAAAATTTGGGGTTATTACACTCGTCTTCCAGACAAAACCGCCATTGCTCGAGTCTTTACTCAGCATCACTAAAACTTCACTTCTGATATATATACATACGTGTGTATACATACAGAAGTGATGCCCGTATTATTAAAAAAAGGGGTTTATCATTTTGTTTAATTGAAATTGGGTGTCTTTTTGTTATTTTCTTTTTTTTCCTAAACCCAATTCAGTTCTTTTTCGGGTATTGTGTTAAGTGTTTGGTTCCTCTGTTATTACAGTGTGTTTGTGGGACTAAAAATCAACAAGACAAATTTTTTTAAATTTTTTGGATTTAATTGAATTAATTCGAATTATTAATTAATTTTTAATTCGAATTTTCTTAATTTCATTCTTAAAATTCTGAAAGTACATGTTTTATTGAACCTTTTTAATGGCTCTCAATTTCCAAATTGTCTCGCATAATCATGTTGGTTATTTTAATCCAGAAAAGTGTGATGTGGAAAAATTTAAGCCGTGGATTAGATTTTTAAATGACCATTCGATTGTTAGCTCTGCTATTAAATCAAATGTGCTATTAAATGTCGATCTGCTTAGACTGATTTGCACAACCTCTACTGTGGCCACTGATTCTAAATCTTTTTCATTCACCGTGGCAAACACACAGTATGTAGTTGATGAAACAGTCATCAATCGAGAGTTAAATTTTCCAATGGACAATTTCTGTAATTTACCCTCTGAAAATGAGATTTCAAACTTTTTCCATGCCATTCACTATCAGGGGGTGATTAATTTAACCAAGCTGTCTAAATCCAATTTGGTTTCTGAATGGGATATTTTCTTCGATACACTTTCCAAAGTGTTTGCCAACTGCATTAAATCCAACTTTCACAACATCACTTCCACTCTGCAGTATATTGGTCTTGCGGTTGTTTTCAATCAAAGGTTCAATTTTGGCAAACTACTTTTACCCATTCTTCTGAGACGTCTCACTACAGCTTTGCGTGATCATTCTATGAATCGTAGGGTTTCGTGCTACTACGCTCGTTTTCTTATGCTTATAGCAGAACATCTTCTCACACCTGAGCATAAGGCTCTTTTTGCTAACTCATCAGTAGCTGAACCCCCTCCGATAAGCAAAAAGATCTATACACGCCAAGACACTACCTTCAAATTCATGCAAGTTCCAGTACTTGTATCTGCTTTCATGGCCACTTTCATTCTTTTACCAATTTTCAATCTTCCCGGTCATGAACAGCAAGCTCAACCTCCAGTGGCTCAGGCCACCCAGGCACAAACATCTGATGCTCTTCCACTGCAGATAATAATTCCTTACTCTCAAACTATTCCTACTTCTGTTGAAAGACCCCCAGTGGTTGATAGGGCTGACCATGAAATTGTAGAACCACAGCTTCAATCCCAGGTCATAGAGCCAAACACAGAGTCACAACCTGTCTCAAACTCTCCCCCCCCATGTCAAAAATGTTACCGAGAAGGTTAGTAGGAAGTAGTGTGTTATTGGATGTGAATGATCCCTCAGCTCTGCCTCCTCCCAAGAAAAGAAGAACATTTACTGAGGCATCTGAAAGCCCATCCTTGTCCTCCCAACATGACATGGACTTTGAAATGGCCAATGGACAGTTACTAGAGACATTCTCTCAACATGATGAATCTATTAAAATTCGCCATAGGGCCATGGCATCTTGTACTAAGTCAAGCACACTTCCATTACTCACAATGGAAGCATACATACCAATAGATGATGCTCAGGTCACAGAGAGAGGAGTGCACATTGAGTCGGTTACAGTGTCTGCCATAGTTACAGCAGAAGAGCAGTCACATGCTTCAGAGGGAAAATCTGACTTTCAGCCACCTCTAATAGAGTCATTTTCTCCCCTCCCAGATCCAACACCTCTGGCTCCCTTACGGGATTCTCCACTCACAGATTTATCTGAAGAAAGTGGAGGGCAACTCGGTCAATCTATCCCTGAAGTAATTCAGACATCTATTTCATATGAAAAGATAGATTTGACTGAGGATCGGGACTCGCGAATTCCCATTACACCACCACTGACCTCTCCTGATGAGGCTAGGGTGATTTCAATTGCAGGTACAGAAGACCAGCAACAGGATGGCTCCTCACGAGCAATTATATTGAGAGAAACACAAGCACGTGAGATGAGTGAACCAAACACGAGAGATATTCAGGTGAGCACACACACAGACACAAACACTGAAAACCTGTTAGCTCAGATTGCTACTCTGAAAGAACAACTTGTTAAAAGTCAGGCTGAGGCTCAAACATTCAAAGCACAAGTGGTTGAACGGTCTTCTTCTTCCACCTCTGTCAACAATCAGTTGGCATTCATCAGGAATGATATCTCAGATTTCAAGACCACTGTGATACCAAAGCTTAATTCCATTCAGGAATCTCCAACTATATCAACCGACGATATTGCAAACTTCTGCTCTCTCCATACTAGAATGAATTCTCTTGAAGACCTGGTTGAAATGAATCATTCACTGGACTCTTCCAGATTCCTGAAGATAGAAAAGGGCATGGAACATCTCAATGAAGGGATGAAGCACTTGTATTTCATGATAAAAAATTCTCACTGCCCTAATAAAGAGCAAAGGACTTTCTTTGAAAGGCCGTCTGGTGGAGGCTTAGGCTCTGGAGGTAATGGAGGTGATGGAGGGTCTAAAGGAAAATCTGTAGAGGATTCCTCAACTAAGGGGGAGAAGCAGGAGAGAAGTGCAAAAGGAAAAGAAAAAGATTCTTCTGCTGGAGAGACAAGGAAGGCTGATGATGTCTACTATAGTGGAGAACAAGATGACTTTGATATTCTTGATGTTCCCACTGAACCAGTCTTGGAAGATAAAGCTGGTATTTTTGAAGCAGGGGAGGAGAGTAATTTTGAATAATGGGAAGAGGAAGCTCAAGTTGATCCTGTTTTTTGAAAAAGAGTTCCAGCAGCAGCAGTTAGAGTTGAAGAGAAAAGAAGCTCAACTTAAAAAGATATCTCAGATCATTGACATGAGGAAAGACATCCAAAGAACAGAAACTCTTCAAAAGCAACGTCTTCATGACATTAAAGCTAAAGAAAGGAGAAGAGATGTCAAGCTGAAGATTGGTGTTAAATGGGATGAAGCAAGAAGAGTTCTTGATATACCTCAACTGAGTACAAACAATGATAGGGAGTTTCTTCATCTTCTCGACAGGCTGGAAATTTCTAATCCAAACAATGACGTATACATGAATGCTATCAAGACTGAAATCTCAAGGATCTCAGCTGCTTTTGACAGATCACTAAATGAAATGAGCATATTTGTTTATTGTCAGAGTGAAGGATCTTTTAAGGTATCACTTCATCTGTTTGAGAATCGTTCTTTATCAGAGATTTGGGTTCTTCTCAACAAAGTCAAAAGAAGCTCAGAATTGAATGAAGTCCTTCGTGAAAGGCTAAAAGAGTTTGCTAATAGGGCTAGTCCTCAAGTGGTCAACTTGCCCTTTCAAGTAAGATTCTTTAAGTCGGACTGTCTTCAAATCTGCCAGTTCGATTCACAATCTCTTAAAGACTACTCTGCTAAGCATCTTGTCTGGATGGAACATCACTTAAGAATTGTTGGATACTCATCTGAGTTGAAATCTAAAGCTGCTGATCTGATTCAAGCTTACTGTGAAAAGAACATTAAAAGGTACAATCAGTTGAAGAATAAGCTAAAGTCAGTTGGAGTTCAACCAGTTAGACCAGACAGTTTCACTTTAGAAAGGGATCGTGTCTTTGACAAGGAGTTGCTGCAAGAATTGGAAGGAGGTGAATTCGGAAGGGAAGACAACTGAATTCGAATAGCTCAAAAACTTAATGTAATATGCTTAAAGCTTTATGAATCAAGATAGACAAATGTATTCATGTGTGCAGTCTAGAGGAACATCTATCTTGTATTCACTTGTAAATTTCTTTTGGAATCTGGAAAATGTTAAATATAATCCAGAACTTTTCTGCTATTTACTTTGTATTACTGTTTATATCTTTTTCTTATTTGTTAGTTGAGTTATCCTCTAGGTATTTGTTGTTATTGTCTAACAAACAAATAGGGGGAGATTGAAAGGCATATGTCATAGCCTATTTGTTTATTTGAGGATTTAACTCAACTCAAATAAGAATGTAACAAGTAAATAGTGGTTCTATCGTCAAAGAGATCTTTCAAAGTAACATATGTCAAAGGATTAAGGAACATTGTTCATCTACAGACTTGAGGAATTAATTCACTGGAAGAAGCTCAAGAAATTGATCAAGCCTCAGTGATATATATCAAGATTGTGGATTTAATCAAGTGACAGAGATCTTGTCAGGGTATCAATTAATTACAGGGATTTAATCTGAAGAAAATCAAGTTATTAAAATCAAGACATGAAGAAACATCACAGAAGTTAGTCATTCATAAACTAGACAGTACATCGAGTGTCAACATTGAAGTGGTGGAATTGATTCATAATTTTCAGTGATTTTCAGAAGATTGTCAGAAGAGTGGTTGCTGTTCAAGAATAGTATTAATTCTCTAATAATTAATTAAGTCATATAATTTAATTAAGAAAATAAATTATATCTGCAAAGATTAATTTATTGATTAATTGAATTAATTGGTTAATTAATTCTGAATTAATATTATGTATTTTCAGAATTAATTTTGAATTAATATTCAATATTAATTTAGCAAGACAAACATTTGAACTGGTATGACAATTGGATTGTCATACCGAAAGTCTTTCCGGTTCTTTTAGATTGTCTTGCCGATAGTCTTTCCAGCTCAAAGGATTGTCCTGCCGATAGTCTTGCCAGTTCATTCAATAGTCTCACCGATTGTCTTGCTAGATCAAAGGATTGTCTTGCCAGTACAATTCAATTGGATTGTTTGATTACTTATAAACAGAAGAAGATCTTTCAACAGACACATTGAATATTTCAACCAACTAAAGAACACAGAAACAAAAAAGAAAGCAGAGAACTTATTATCTTCAACTGCAATATTACAGGACATTAATTTCTAGTATTTATTGTTAAATCTAAACCACTAGAAATCCTTCTCTTGTTCTTGTGTAACTATCTAGCGGATCAAAACCCCTAAAACTTAATCTCAAATTGCCTTTAGCATTTGATCTTTTTATTTCAAAAATAGAAAAAGTTCATGTCGAATTTATTTTAGATTTGGAATAATTTATTTGAGATTAATCCCTTGTAAATGATACTGTTGTTGTAACACCTTTCAAGTTTTATAATAGTTTTATTTAACTTGAATTTTGTTTCACTTTTTTATTCCGCATTATATTTGATTAAACGGTATAGTTTGTATTCAACCCCCCTTCTATAAATATATTGGGACCTAACAGTTATCAGTACCCGAAGAAATATATAAGAAATTTCAGAAACTGGAATTGGAGATTAGAATTTGCAAGCCTGATGAAGTAAAAATGTATAGTAGGACTTTCCAGCCGGAGTTGTTAGAGAAGATAAAGAAGTGTTAAAAAGAAGTAATGGATCAGGACATAAATCGTTTGGTAGGTTAAGAATTGTGCACGCAAAAGGACGATCAAGGTATTCTTAGGTTTTCTTCTAGAATTTAGATTCCACCAGTAACGGAGTTGAAGAATGAAATTTTACAGGAAGCTCATAGTTCAAGGTATTCAATCCATCCAGGGAGTACCAAAATGTACAGAGATTTAAAGGAAAATTATTGGTGGCCAGATATGAAGAGGGAAATTGCGGAATGGGTTAGCAGATGTTAAACATGTCAGAGAGTTAAAGCAGAGCATCAGAGACCAAGTGGATTGCTACAGCCATTGGGGATTCCAGAGTGGAAGTGGGAGCATATTGCCATGGATTTCATAGTTGGATTACCAAGGACAAAAGCTAATCATGATGCCATCTGGGTTATAGTGGATAGACTTACCAAGTCAGCTCATTTTCTGCCTATAAATGAAAGATTCTCACTCGACAAGTTAGTCCATATGTACTTGAAAGAAATCGAAGTTCGTCATGGAGTTCCTGTATCTATCGTATCCGATCGAGATCCAAGATTTAATTCAAGATTTTGGAAGAGTTTTCAAGAATGTTTGGGAACGAGACTGAATATGAGTACGGCTTACAATCCATAAACGGACGGCCAGAGTGAAAGAACGATCCAGACAATCGAAGACATGTTACGTGTTTGGGACGAGCATTTACCCCTCATAGAATTTGCTTACAACAATAGTTATTACGCCAGTATTGGGATGCCACCCTATGAAGCTCTTTATGGACGCAAATGCAGATCTCCAGTGTACTGGGACAAGGTAGGAGAACGCAAAATACTTGGACCTGAATTAGTGCAGCAGACAAAGGTAGTTGTTGAAGTTATCCAGAAGAGATTAATAACAGCACAAGACCGGCAAAGGAAATATGCAGATCAATCAAGGAAAGACATGGAATTCGAAGAAGGGAATTTGGTATTACTAAAAATATCACTGTGGAAGGGATTAACGAGATTTGGAAAGAAAGGAAAGCTGAGCCCAAGATATGTCGGACCTTTTGAGATTCTAATGCGCATTGGCAAAGTAGCTTACGAGTTGGCGTTACCTGTGCACATGGAGCACATTCACAATGTTTTTCACGTATCGATGCTTAAGAAGTATAATCCAGACTCCATGCATGTAATAGAATACGAGCCAATAGAGTTTCAGGCAGATTTATCATATGTAGACAGTCCGATAGAAATTTCTGAGGAAAGAGAGAAAGTATTAAGATATAAAGTGGTAAAGTTAGTAAAAGTATTATGGAGAAACCCAAAGGTTGAAGAATCAACCTGGGAGTTAGAAAGTGATATGAGATCAAAGTACCCACATTTGTTTCTTAGGAGATTCTGAGGACATAATCCTTTTAAGGAGGGAAGGATGTAATATCCGGGATATATCGTGTAATAATTTTGCTGATAAATAATTATTATGTATGTTCAGTATCTATTCTGTGAATTATTTGTTAAGTGTTATATGTGTTTGGATGTTTAAAAATAGTATTAATTGAGTATTTTAATTTTATATGTCCAAAATAAAATATAAATAATTGTCATATTTTCCTATTTATTTTTATGTTGATTTATGATTTTATAGGAAATATATGGATTTTATAAAATCTTTTTCAGAGTATTTAAAAACTATTTTATACAATCGGGAACCAACCGACGTCATCCGTTTTTACGTTTTTATAGCCCGAAACTCTTCCGACAACTCCTTCCTAACCTAATTACAATATTCCGAGAATTTTCCATGTTTCGACTTTTTCGATCCAGCGTACGGTTTGTCCTGCGCGGATCCCGGCGCAACATTTTCGATACATTATTCGTTTCGGTAAATCGATAAAACTCGTATTTTCGATAAACGGGATCTTTTTATTAAACTATCACAATTATCACCTCGTAATACGTGTAACCAGGCGCTGAGACCAAGACCGCAGTACAAATTGTACTGGTTTGGATAATTATCCCGAAAACCGGTACCGTTTGGATCAGTTTTTATAAATAAACGTACCATTTTATATCCGGAATGATCCAACAGGATACTAATTTTCCGTAATTATAAATAGCCTTTACCGTATTTTATTTCTTACCAAAAATCATTTGCAAACAGTAATTATATAATTTTCCAGAGAAAATTCATATATTCATAAACCTTTCTGAGAATCAAACCAACAAATCAAGGTGTTAGTGATCTCTGTTTGGAAAGCTCGAGTAACCAAATCGAAGGTCTCGGAGTGTTCTATCAGTTTCTTCAAGTTTCAGAACTGCAGAAATCAAGGTTTATTTTCTATATTTTATTTATTTTTGAATTAATTTGATTAAAAATATGAATTTTTATTCGGATGATTGTTTGAATGATTTGATGATTGCATGTTGTAGAGCTTGTTTTCCTGATGATTTTGATATATTATATGACTGATTTGGAGTTCAATAACATGTTCAAAATTGAGTTTGATTTTCGAATTTTGAAATTAGGGTTTATAACTCGTATAAATGTTCTTAATTGAAATTTAGGGCTTTTTGATCTAGGGGTTATTAGCCATTGTATTATAGTGGGTTGTGTTCCTTATAAAATTTGCAATCGATTGATATATAGCTCGTTAACAGAGGATTTCTGAATCGAAGGGAGTTGTGTTTTGAAGTTTACGTCGAGTTTGCCGGAAACCGGCGAACTTCTCGGCCAAATTCCGGCCAACTCAGGGATGGGTTGAGTGATTTGATGGCATAGTTATGTTCCTGGTATTGTGTAGATGTTATCTGGAGGTGTTAGTGGGGTGAGGACGCCGAAATAGTCTTCTCCGGCGAGACAGAACGTTTTCCGGCGACCCCGCTGCAAAATTTCAGTTTAGTACCTTAACTTTTGGGAACGATACAGTTTGGTCCCTGAAGTTTCTGAAAAATTGCAGAAATAGGATTCCTGTTTTAAAAATGTTTAAAAATCATATTTGCTATTTATTTTAATTATAAAAAATCGTTTTTAATTTCTGAAAATTCCAAAAAATTTTATTTTAATTCCAAAAATTATTTTTAATTCAAAAATAAATCTGAATTAATTAGTTAATTAATTTCAGTTAATATTTAATTGATTAATTGGTCAATTAATTCGAAAATTAATTGATTAATTGATTTAATTAATTATTAATTAATTTTAATTAATTATTTAATTAGATTTAATTATTTAAAAATGATTTAAAAATTCCGAAAAATAGTTTTGAGATTTAAAATATTATTTTAAATTGTTTTCAAGGCTCGATAATTATTATAAATTTTTTTGAAGTCAGATTTGGCCAACCGAACCCTGTTTGTTACTTTAAAATTGATCCGACGACCCGTTTTAATTTCGAAAAATATTTTAAAAATCATTGTAAGTACCCGAAAACCTGTTTACAACCCGAGACTCCTTTATAAATGATATGTCATTGATTATTTGACGTGTTATGTGTTATATGTGACTTGTTATTTGACTTTCGATCTATATGTTCGGTGTTTACTTGTTTATAGCGTAACTTTCAATCCGCTAATCGGATTTGGGTAAAACGAATGATAGATAGAAGTGTGTATCGAATAGAATCGTATGAGTTGAATATTGATAGATGCTTATGATATGTGAGCAGAAGAGGCAAGGCATATGAAAGGGAAACAGATAGTCGAGGAGTAGACGGTTGTGATTGAAAGTTAGAGAAGTATAGCAAGCTAATACCAGACAAGTGTTCTGAACTTTCTCGAGATATATTGTAATTGATTGATAGTCCTGTTTTATATTGCAAGTGCTTTGAAGCACTGAACCCAAAATCCTGATTCCAGTTATTGTTCTTGAGCCGTAAACCTTATTCTTTCTAAACCATTGATTGTTGTACACCCAAATACGAACCACAAATATACGATACTACTCCACAAATACATACAAACTAAATACCAAACCCTGAATTGAATTACTTACATATTCAAAGCATTGTACCTTATGCTTTGAAAGACCAATTCCTGGTAACCCTAAAATATTGATTCCTTTGTTATCCAATTCTTTCATTACTTAACAGTCAAGCTTTGAAATTGCCATACTGATCCCTTGTAAAGATTGAAACCATTTCCTTATCGAACATCCAATGTTGTTTATGATTCTATTTATTGCTTTACATTGTTTATTCAATTATTATGTTAGAATTGGATTGTTTTTATAAAATTGTGGACCGGATTCGTGGTCAGGCCATATTAATGGTCAAGTTAGGCCAATGTGTGGCTTGGATCCAGTAGTTAGAGCAGTACTGTGTGCTTTGCTCGGGGTTAGTGCGTGACTGATCAGCAGCCTAACCTTGGTTTTAAAATAAAAATATAATATCCAATTCTAAATCATAATTCATTGTTCACTTGATATCATAACCCTTTTCACTTGATGATCATTATTCTCAGTCTTGTCATTGAGACTTGCTGAGCTAGTTAGCTCACTTGTGCGATGTTGTTTATATTCTTTTCCAATTAAGAAGGAACCGGTTGGTAGCGAGGATCCTCAGTCCAGCGCGAGAGCTAGGGGTTCAGGTTGATTGAGTTAAGCTAGTAGGCATCTTTTGAGATAATTTAAGTTTGTAAAAGTTTGTAATAATGTTTAATACTCAGTTTTGAGTTTGAATAGTTGGGATTTGGACGTTTGTAATATAAAGTGTGTGTGTGGCTTGTGTGCATACTTTTAACCTGTTGCGGTCCGTGATAGTTGGTAAGTAGGGTCACTGCATATTATTATTATCTTTATTATTGTTATAAGCAGGTTATAAATAAGGTGTGTGTGTGGACCCCAAACTTCTGACCCGGGTTTGGAGGGCGCCACATTTCAATCACATTTGCCACCTGTTTTTTGGGCAGATTGTATTCTCATCTACATACCTCATTAGTAGAATTCCCTCCTCAGTACTTGGTTTTATTTCTCCTTATCAGAAACTTTACAATACACCGCCATCTTACAGTCATTTGAAAGTTTTTGGTTGTCAAGCATATATGTATGTTCATGAATTAGACAAATTTGCACCTCGAGCTCTTAGCACTGTATTTCTTGGTTATTCAATGACTCAAAAAGGTTACAAACTTTTTAATCCTGTAACAAAACAATTTCATGTTTCCAGACATGTAGTTTTTTATGAGGACCATTTTCCTTTTGCACATTCTCTTTCAACATCCACTAATATACCTTTTGTTATTCCAAACACTGGTTTTTCTGATGAACCAGACTTCACACTTGACCTCCTTTAGCTGATTTTAACACTCTCATTACAGCCACCATAGATCTTCATCAAGATACCAATGATAGTTCACCAACTTTGTCTACTGACCCTGTATTCTCACCAGCTCATGAGATCACTCTAGCTCATGAGATTACTCCACCTTCCCAATCATCACTTCTTCCTCATGACTTAAGTCAAGATACTTCACCTGTTCCTACACGAGTATTTCTTAGGCCCAAACTTCAACCTCGATGGATGAAGGATTATGTTGTTTCTCACAAACAACAAAATCTTTCCAATTCAGTGCTTCTATCTTGTCCAATTGACAATGAGAAATTTAATTTCTCTCATTATTCCCCTCCTGCTTCCATATTTTCTTGTTCTGTTAGTTCAAATACTGCCATTTTTGAGCCCACGTCTTACAATCAAGCCATTCACGACCATCGATGGATTGATGCTATGGATAAGGAATTAACTGCACTACAAACTAATAATACCTGGTCCATTGTTAAACTTCCACCTGTAAAGAAATTGGTAGGTTGTAAATGGGTGTATCGTGTCAAGTACTTGGCAGACGGTTCTCTTGACAAATTTAAGGCCCGTCTTGTAGCAAAAGGCTATACACAAATTGAAGGACAAGATTATCTTCATACTTTTTCCCCTGTTGCCAAAATGGCTACTGTACGTACTCTTTTGGCATTAGCAGCTGTTAAGAAACGGGACATTCACCAGCTTGACATAAATAATGCTTTTCTTCATGGAGAGTTAACTGAAGAAGTATACATGGCTGTTCCTCTGGGCCATCCTTTACATGGCACTGATTTTGTTTGTAAATTGATTAAGTCGATTTACGATTTAAAACAAGCCTCTCGTGTTTGGTTTGAAAAGTTAGCTTCTGTACTTCTTGACCTTGGTTTCACGCAAAGTGTTGCAGATTATTCTTTATTCCTCTACAAGGAATCAAACATTTTTGTTACTGCATTAGTGTACGTAGATGACATTCTCTTAACTGGGAATGATAATGTTTTCATTGCCCATGTGAAGTCTGTTCTGCATTCGATTTTCACTATAATAGATCTGGGATTGGCTAAATATTATCTTGGATTAGAGATCCACCGTACTGAGAAAGGCATCTATCTACATCATCACAAATTTGTTCATGATCTTCTTCTAGAGGCCGGTCTTGAACACTGCAAATCATTATCTTTGCCCGTTGACAGCACCGTCAAACTATTTCCTTTTGATGGGGAATTACTTGAAGATCCTTCCATTTATCGAAAATTTGTTGGTAAATTACTCTACTTAACAGTCTCTCAGCCAGATATGGCTTACATGGTCCATCATCTTAGTCAATTCCTTCAAACACCTCGAGTGCCACATATGCTAACAGTTCAAAGAGTGCTTTGTTACCTCAAAGGAACCCCTTTTCAGGGCCTGTTTTACTCCTCTGATTCCAGTCTCAAATTAGAGGCTTTTTGTGATAGTGATTGAGGCTCTAATCTAGATTCAACTGGAATGCTTAAAAGTGTCACTGGAATGTGTTTAATGCTTGGTTCGTCCTTAGTAATTTGGCATTCTTCTAAACAAAAGGTAGTATCCCGTTCTACTGTCGAAGCTGAACTTCGAGCACTTGCAAATACTGCCTGTGAAATATCTTGGTTGAATTTATTACTTTCAGAACTACAATTACCTCAGGATTTGCCTACTGTCATTTATACGGATAATCAGGTTGCTTTGGACATCGCAGCAGATCCTGTTTTTCACCCAAAGATAAAACATTTTGCTTTAGATTGTCACTTTGTTAGAGAACAAGTGCAATCTCAGTTAATCAAGCCTTGTTATGTTCCTACTGCGCTCCAGTTGGCAGATGTTCTTACCAAGGGTATTGGTCGTCAAGCTCACTGGAGACTCTTGTCCAGATTGAATGTTGTTCAACCACATTCAATCTGAGGGAGGACTATTGCACTTATTAATCAATCTTCAGTCTACTTATCAACTAAGTCAACATATCATAACCACGGCTGCTTATCATAACAGAATTCTGTTATAATCCTCTCTATATAAGTTCAGTAGTAGACTAACAATCTTTTTTATCTCCTTTAGATCAATCTCTCTCAATTGTATCTCTCTCAACTCTCTGTAAATTGTTTCAGCAATGTAAACACAAAAGTTATTTTCATTAATGGAGTTAGTTCATTTTGATTGTGTCTGTTCGTTTATACAAACTTGAGAGTTTGGAGAGTACAAGAATAAGGAATTGAAAATCTGAAGTGTTAAAAGAGCTCTTGAATCTGGTTTATCGAAAACTATATAGTAAGGGTTCAAAGTGAACACATAAATAATAACCCCCAACAAATAAGTAACTTGATCTCTAAAAGATAAAGTTTCAAATTACTATTAAAAAGAATTAGGAATTATAATGTATAGTGAGTGTTTTCAATTTTGTAATATAAAATTAAGGTGTGTGTTATGCCCAAATGTTGGTATAAACAATATTCAGATTAAGATCGATAAAATAGGTAAAATTGAAGGAGAAACGCCTAAAAACTAGGAAAAGATAAGATTAACTTTCCATTAACAGATGGCACGCCCTAAGAACGCGCTGCATTGGTTAAACAGTTGAGTGGCCCGTGACCGTTTTGCCTTAAAGGCGCGCCCTTGAACATGACGAGGTGTGTCCAATCGTTGAAAAAAGATAGATGAGTGGCTTAATTGGAGTCTGTCCTATAGTGAGCCTTAGGGCGCGCCCTAGGTAAGGAAGGCTCCTTGGGTGGATCATTTGGACATGATTACTTCGACATGTCCATACTGTGGCTTGGGAAGAATTAAAGTCAGCCCCAAAGATGAATAGTTTAGGGCGCGCCCTATGATGTAAAATGGTATGAGAAACCAAAAGCTGGTGATACAGGGCGGCGCCAACATACAGAGATGTTAGGGCGCGCCTTGAATTTCTACTTGGACATAAGTATAGCTTTTATGTGCTGATTAGGTGGATTCTCTAGAAGGCTCAAGGAAGATGGAGATTATTATTACTAACCTACTTGATGCAGGTACTCTATTGAGGAACTCCTTCCTGTAGCATATCTACAGGAAAGGCGGTGTCCGTGGTCAGAGACCTCCAGGGGTATGCCTGGACTGAAGGCCTCCTCCTGTAGTCAATGGGTGTCCTCATTGGGGATGTGGGGTGAAATCTGGTGTGTACTTTGGGAGCTCTGTCTCTGTAGTCAACGGGTGTCCTCGTTGGGAGACTTCGGAGTATCCTGCACTTTGCACCCAAAAGCTTGGGATCACTTGTCCTGCAATCTGGTAGGGGCTCCTTATCGGGGGACAAGGATGCGTCCAACATTTGGGGTGAACCACGGCTATACCTGCGTCCACGGACTAGAGAAACAGCTGGTAGCGGAGGGTTATCCTTGACCAGGGAGATGCCTTATCCGTGAAGTCTCGAAGCCGCGGACGAGCCTTGGGCCTTTGTGGTTGGGCCTCATCGGCGGACATTCCTAAAGCTAGTAGAAGACGGTTTCCAGTAGGTTTCCTATTGGGCCTCGGGATAAGAAATCTAAGCCCATTAGGTTTCTTGTTCCCCAAGAACTACGTGGGCTTGATCCCCTATAAATAGGGATACGTAGGCACATTGTAGGGGGTCAGGAGCGAGAGCACAAAGGAGCCACCACTAACCCTAAACAATCTCAGCCCCCAATAATCAACAAACACTGTTCATCTTTTCCGACGAGTATTGTTCATCGGATCCACCGACTACTGCTCACATTTCCGATAAAGAACCGCCATCACAGATCTTGTTTCCGGCTACTAACCTCAAGTTTTGTTGTTCCCAAATTCCTCCGTCAACAAATTGGCGCTAGAAGGAGGGGCCTAACAAGATCTACATCTGGGAGGAAGGATGTCTCAATATCACGATGGAGGTTTTTACGATGGAAGTTCTGAAGAAGATTCCGATCATGGCTATGAATATGAACCCTACGTTTCGCCAATGACTGCCCATCCCACACCGGACGTTGGAACAACTATATCGCATGGGCGATGCTTTGAATAGTTTCGATTCAAGGTTAAGCACCGTGGAACGACGCAAGGGCAGGAGAGGTCTTCGCCACAACCGAGCGGCTCAGGCACCTGGAAAAGCACCCATGACAGACAGGGATGTCTCGGCCGGCCATGGCCACACTGAAAGAGGGCGCGTGCCGATAACCCCGCGACGCCTGGACTATTCTAATGACACGTCCCCGATCGTTGAGCTAGTGGAAGAAGATGCTGATGGACGGGAAATTCTGCGAACAGATAACCGGGGAGCCACCCATCCACACCGTTCTGGACGTAGTCTCGAGGAACGCCGGCAGGCGGAATCAATACCGGAGAATCAGCCACGAGGCTTCGCAGCTCTGAAAGATCGCTTGGGGATTCGCTTGGGCGATGACGATTTGAGAATGGTGTTACTTGAATGGCAGAGAGAAGCTGATCACGGAGATGTGACGCCCCATGATACAACGCGTGTGCCCCTGAATTCCCAGGAAAATCTGGAGCGGCACCGCGATCCAACGCGTGTGCCCCTGAATTCCCAGGATAATCGGGAGCGGCACCGCGATCCAACGCGTGTGCCCCTGAATTCCCAGGATAATCGGGAGCGGCACCGCGATCCAACGCATGTGCCCCCGAATCCCCAGGAAAATCGGGAGCGGCACCGCGATCATGGATGTGGGTATGGAAACGATCGATGGAGAAGGCCTCAATGGAGGGGAAGAGGTGGAGGCCGAGGCAGATATTTAGACGGATACCATCGTGACAATTACCGCAGATACCTCGATTCCCGATGGAATAACCAAGCAGATGGCTATGATTATGTGGAACATGATGACCCCAGGAATATAGAAAACTATGACTGTGGTACGGTTCGAGGCCGCGGCCAAGGTGGAGAAGAGAATCAAGGGAGAAATCAGGGACGAAATCCTGAAATAATTGTAATACCTGAAGATGCCCAGAATACAAACCAGCAGCAAGCCCCTCCCGGGGGGAATCAAGTGGAAATACCTCCATTGCAACCCCAAGGTTCACAGACTCAAATGCAGACCATTCCCGACGTGGGAACTTTCAATGTAGGAGATCTGAAAAGGCTACTTAACCATCTCGAAGGCAGGGTGGCGGCTACAGCTGAAATCCCGTCCCCATTCTCGGCAGTAGTAAGGGATGCGCAATTGTCGGCCGGGTATCGCAACACTACCAGCGATTTCCGCTTCCACGGAAACTCAGATCCGGTGGAATTCCTGGGTCGTTTTAATATAGAGATGGATGTGTACCAAGTCCCGGACTTGGCTCGATGTCGTCTCTTGGCGGCAACCTTTAGAGAAAGCGCCCAGCAGTGGTTTCAAAAGCTCGGGCCAGGAGTGATCACCTCGTGGGATCAGATGAAGAATTTGTTCTTAACTAAGTTCCAAGCCGCGGTGAGATACGCTCCCTCTGTCACAAATCTTGCCAATGTTAGGCAAAGAGAAAATGAAAGTTTAACATCGTACTTCAAAAGGTTCAACGCCGAGTCTACTAGCATTAGGGGGGCCTCAGACGAAGCCCTAAAAAGTTTCCTGATCGCAGGATTAAGGGTTGGTTCAGATTTTTGGAAGCACTTGCAAGGGAAAGATCCGACCACTCTCACAGATGTCTTCGCTTTGGCAGAATCCTTTAAAGCTATAGAACAATCTTTGGCAGATGTACAACCAACTTCACAGTCGAGTCAAAGAAATAAAGGAAGGAAGAGGGATAGGTCACCAAGCCCGAGATACCGAAGGAATAGTCGAAGCCCAGACCGGATAAATACAACAAGCACAAGGAGGGGATGGAGCCCTCCCTCAAACTATGACTACAAGACAAGCCGGTACACACCTTTGGTCGCATCTATCGACCATATCTATGAGGTAAACAGAAATAAAGGGCTATTTAGGAAACCTGAAGCTTTATCATCATGGCAAAGCAAAGACAAGAAAAAATATTGTGAATACCATGAATCATCTGGACATAACATGCACGAGTGCCGACATTTAAAAGATGAAATCGAAGCGCTTATCAAGGAAGGATACCTCAGAGAATGGGTAGTCAAGGAAGTAAGGAAGCACAAGGATGACAGGACAAGGGAAGAGGAAAGACGAGCCCCACGCGGGACAAACAATGATACCCCGGAGGAAAATAAATTTATCAGAGATGGCAGTATCCGAACAATCTACGGGTGAGATCCCGGAATGGAATGCAGCAACCGAGCCTTGGCAGAATACGCTAGGGAAGCCCGGTTTAGGCCTCTCATAGATATTCATAGGGTGGAAACCCGGCCACCCAAAGTGTTTAAAGGGGAGTCCATGGATATCACTTTCAGAGAAACAGATGCCCAATGGGTACATCACCCACACAATGATGCGTTGGTTATTTCCATCCAAATTGGTACAAAGAATGTCCATAGAGCCTTCGTGGACAATGGAAGCTCCGCAAACATCCTCTATTACAGCACCTTCAAGAAGATGGGACTGCCTGATCAGGATATGTCGGGGGAAGACTCGTGGGTCTATGGTTTTTCAGGTGCAGGAGTTAGAGTCATGGGGTCAATTCGGCTCCCATGCACACTAGGGGAAAGCCCACTGTCGGTAACAAAGATGCTCGAATTTAAGGTTCTGAATCAGGAATCATCCCACAACGTGTTATTGGGACGACCTTTTCTACGGGAGATGAGAGTCATCACTTCAATTCATCACCTAACAATCAAATTTCCAATGCCAAATGGAGTGGGAAGTATCAGGGGTTCCCAATATGATTCACGGGAGTGCTACAGGCAAGTAATGAAAGGGTTCAGAAAAGACTCCCACGCCGATGATACTCCGGACGTGGATCGAGAGAAAAGCATTGAGCAACCAACCGAGGAAATTTGAGTCCACTATTATGTTGAGCAAGAAGAAGAACATCCCTCTGAGTTGCCCTCGACAATGTTGTACCTGGAAGACACAATCAGAATTGAGATGTTGGAAGAAGAAGAGGAGGCGATGTATACCATAGTCCAAGCAGATTTCCATGGGGAACGTTTAGAAGGAAGATTCGGTGTCTTGCAAAGCCTCGAACAGGGTGACGTCATTCCTCTTACAGAAGCACCCCCGCCCGCAAAATATACTGAAAAAATTGATAACTCTACTACGCAAGGCACACCTCCTGAAGGGAATGCACCCTCTCTACAAGATCAGGAGATCTATAATCCCCTTGACTTGGATCCCCGGATACCAATGCCGGCGGAAAAGATGGGGCCAGCAGAAGATACGATCGAGATCCCCGTTGATGAAAAAGACCCAAGTAAGGTTCTGAGAATAGGGTCCAAATTGACACCAAGGTTAAAGGAAGGTCTGTCAATATTTCTGTTAGAAAACCTTGATGTATTTGCATGGAGCCATTCTGATATGGTGGGGATTGATCCAGAAATAATGTGCCATCGATTGAATATCGACCCCAAGTATAAAGGGGTTCGATAAAAACGAAGGGCCGTAAGTGGAGAAAGAGCTATAGCCCTAGCAGAAGAAGTAGAAAGGCTCCTAGACGTCGGACTAATTCGAGAATCTTTTTACCCAGAATGGCTAGCAAATCCGGTATTGGTAAAAAAGCCCAACGGCAAATGGAGAACGTGCATGGACTTCACCGACCTAAATAAAGCATGCCCAAAAGATAGTTTTCCCCTACCAAGAATTGATCAGTTGGTCGACGCCACGGCGGGGCATACCCTGCTCAGCTTCATGGACGCATATTCCGGGTATAACCAGATCCTTATGTATGAGCCTGACCAGGAGCACACCTCTTTCATCACTGATAGAGGGCTCTACTGCTATATTGGAATGCCATTTGGTCTGATCAACGCCGGTGCCACTTACCAAAGGTTGGTAAACAAAATGTTCAAGAAGCAGATTGGGAAGACTATGGAAGTGTATGTGGATGACATGCTCGTGAAATCGAAAAGGGCAGAAGACCACGTCGCCGACTTAACTGAAATGTTCCATATTCTGAGAAAATATAGGATGAAACTAAACCCGTAGAAATGCGTGTTCAGCGTAGAATCGGGAAAATTCTTTGGATTCATGGTCAATAACCGGGGGATTGAGGCCAACCCGGCAAAAATAAAAGCTCTGCTAGACATGAAATACCCCACCAGTGTCAAACAGGTACAGAGTCTAACAGGAAGGATTGCGGCCCTGAATCGATTTGTGTCAAAGACATCGGATAGGTGCAAAGAATTCTTCAAAGCAATCAAAGGGAGAGGGAAGGATTTTCTGTGGACCCCTAATTGTGAAGAAGCTTTTCTGAAAATCAAAGAACAACTGGGAAATCCGCCGATGTTGACCAAGCCAGAAGACGGAGAAACATTAATTCTATATTTGGCGGTGTCAGAATATTCCGTCAGTGCCGTCTTGGTAAAGGAAGAAGCAAGCTACCAGTGGCCTGTATACTATGTAAGCAAAAGGTTGTTGGATGCAGAAACCAGATATACCAACATGGAAAAATTAGTGTACGCTCTTATTCTTGCGGCACGAAAGCTAAGACCGTATTTTCAGGCTCACCGAATAGAAGTTCGCACCGCTTATCCGCTCCGGCAAATTTTACATAAACCCGAATCGTCGGGAAGAATGTTAAAATGGGCCATAGAGCCAGGGCAATTCGATTTGGAATATTGTCCACGCACGGCAATCAAAGGACAAGCACTAGCCGATTTCGTACTTGAGTTTGATGAAGAAATTGATGATAAGGCCATAGTACCGGCAGAACCAACCTCGCAAGAAAGTCATCAGGACGAAAAGAAGCAGGAACTCCCCCACCTGTGGTGGACATTACATGTGGACGGGGCCGTAAACAACAGCGGGTCCGGTGCCGGGATAATCCTGATCACTCCGGAGGGGCACCGCTTGATGAGTGCTATTCATCTCAAATTTTATGCTACCAACAATGATGCTGAGTATGAAGCCTTGATTAACGGTCTGAAGTTAGCTCTGGAGGTAGGGGCCGTGAATTTGATAGTTTGAAGTGATTCCGAATTAGTTGTCAATCAAGTCAACGGAGGATTCCAAGCCCGAGGACCGCGGACAGAGCTGTATATGAGATGTGCAAGACGCCTACTGGGAAAATTTTCAAGTGCCAGACTAGAAAGCGTTCCACGAGAAGAGAATAGTAATGCGGACGCTTTGGCCAAGATGGGGTCGCAGATGGACAGCGTCCAACTTGGACAAATCCCATTGGGAATCCAGGAAGTTCCAAGTATCCCAGAGGTGGAGGTGTGTCAAATGCAAGAAATCCCAAAAGAAAACTGGATGACCCCCATCCATAACTATATTCAATCAGGGGCTGTACCGGAGGATAAACTACAGGCTCGACGTCTTCGGTACCAAGCTGCAAAGTATGTCGAGTATGACGGGGTACTATACAAGAGAGGATTTAACCAGCCACTGTTACGTTGTGTGGACAGGGAAGAAGGAAATTATATTCTCAGAGAGGTGCATGAAGGGATTTGTGGCAATCACTCGGGGGGTGGTTCCTTAGCATTTAAAGTGCTCAGACAAGGGTACTACTGGCCGACTATGAGGGAAGATGCTTTCAATTTTGTCCGGGCCTGTGATCGCTGCCAACGGTTTGCCAACTATTCCAACATCCCGATAACCACCATTACCTCATTAACAAGTCCCTGGCCTTTTGCCATGTGGGGGATTGATCTCATTGGAGAGTTACCCAAAGCAAAGGGGGGTGTGAAATACGCTGTGGTGGCTGTGGACTACTTCACCAAATGGGCAGAGGCCATGCCATTAGCCACGATCACGGCAAAAAAGATAAGGGATTTTGTGTTCAACTCCATAGTATGCAGGTTTGGTATTCCTTACAAGCTCATTTCAGACAATGGGAAACAATTTGATAGTAAGGAGTTAAGGAAGCTCTGTGAAGACCTAAAGATTAAAAAAGACTTCGCCGCGGTTTATCATCCGCAGAGTAATGGTCAGACAGAAGCCATAAACAAAATCATAAAGCATACCTTGAAGGCTAAGTTGGAAGAAAAGAAGGGAGACTGGCCAGAAGAAATGCCCATGATCCTCTGGTCTTACAATACGACTCCTAGAACGACTACAGGGGAAACCCCATTTCTACTAACTTATGGATATGAGGCCATGGTTCCCGTGGAGGTAGGAGCTGGATCCCTCCGGAGAGATGTCTTTGTTGAGGAAGATGCAGAAGTTAACCAGAGGCTTCACTTGGATTTGCTAGATGAAGCCAGAACGAACTCTCAATTAAAGCTTGCTGCATACCAGCAGAGGGTCGTAAGGTATTTCAATAAAAGGGTTAAATCTGTACCATTCAAGGTTGGGGATCTTGTGTTGTGAAAGGTTATGCCTAATACTAAGATAGATCAACACGGGGTGCTTGGGGCTAATTGGGAAGGATCGTACAAGGTCAAAGCTATACTCTGGAAGGGAACCTATCGCCTAGAAGACCTGGATGGTAAACTTATTCCTCGAGCATGGAATGCAGAACATCTACGAAAGTATTATCAGTAGGGTGTGGCTGTGCCCCCTTGTTTTCTTATTTGATTCTCATGTAATAGGCTAGTAGCAAATAAATTCCTTCTAGCCTAGGGGGTAGTACATGTGAATGCGAACCCTGGAACTAGCAGAAGGAAGAAATTTTTTTTCAAATAACTTCCCCATAGAGCATATTAGCCATGGGACCGGTGTAATTTGAACACTAGAGCGCATTATCAATCAAAAGGAAAAGTTACTTCAAATTGTTTTATCTGCCTAACATGAAATTACTCATTTGAAAAACATCTGAGGCGCGCCCTATATTGAGGCGCGCCCTGTCTAGTAATTGTTGATTCATAATCATGATTAAATACAGTGTACGAGGGTGAAAGGAATAAGTGTTCATGGCCATCAAAATAAGCTAAGCTCCCTAGGTTAAGGCGCGCCCATGGACTAATACTTGAGTAAAATATCGCAAAGGGATTACAAATAGGTGTTATTTGCAAATTCAAGAAATAAGGCGCACCCTATAGTCACAAAATCCATGGGAACGTAAAAAGGCCAAGTGAAAAATCGAAGTGCCTTAACAAAGTTTTTATAAAAAGATATTAAGCCATGCAGAAAGTCACGATGCAAAAAGGAAAAGTAGCAACAAAACAAGTCATACAACTTTGCACAGCATCAAAAGAGGGCTGGCTCCTCATAAGTATCTGAAATTTAAAGACTATAAATGATTAAGGCGCGCCTTGGGACTGGTCTGTTGGAGGAATAGATTGGAGGGGGACAGTTGGATCAACTTCAGGCGCGTCCTTGGAGAATTCCTCTTGAGGCGCGCCCTCCCTCTCTTCTTCTTCTTCTTCTAATCCAAGCTCTATCCTCCTTGCCTTGATTTCAGCAGCATGCTCTTTTTTGAATTCCACCATCTCAGCAACAGTCTCCTCCCTAAATTTCTCAAAGGAATAGTCAGGATCATTGGCCACAAAGCCCACCCTGTAAAAATGAAAACCATTGGCAAATGCTTCATCAGTCATTTCCCTCTTCTCATCAGGCCAGCCTGTTTTCTGTTGCTCTTCGAGGTACTCTATCCTCAGTTTGGCACCAACAAGCTCAGTATGGAGAGAGGTAGCCTTTTTGTTGGCAATATCTAATTGAGAAGTGAGATTGGCCACCTCATCCTTGAGGAAAGAGATCTCAGAATCCTTAGCTTTGATGTCTTTGGCATGCAAGAAGTCTTTGTCTGTGAGGGTATTCTTCAGAATGTTGTTATCACCCTGCAGCCTCTCTAGGCGCGCCTTCTCCTCAAGTAATTTGTCCACCACTTGGGTGGAGTGGAATGAACAGTTGGCAAGAAGCTTTTATAGAAGCACGGGCAGCATCTCCCAAATCCATAGCCTGCCACTGTTCCACTTCTTCATCTGAAACATGAAGGGCACCCATGGGGCCAAGAGCGCTGAAAGCAGTAGAAGAACAAGAAGGCGCGCCCTCTGTTCTATGTCTCTTGGGCGCGCCCTGTTTGTCTGTAAGGTCAATTACGGGCCGTTTTTGAACAGGTGTTGTTTGAGGAATGGGAGCTGAAGTGGGGACGGATGTCTGTGCTGCAGGAACATCTTTCTTCGACTTCGGCCTAGGCTTATCACCAGGGCGCGCCCCAAAGGATTTAGGGATTCTTGGAGGGGTCATTTATGCATAAAACATGGGACATATTAGTTAAGCATGGTAGTTAAGTATATTGAGCAGGGCAAGGAATGTGGGTAAAAAAATAATAATAATAATATTGACAAACATGTATAAAATGTTATGCCTAAGATGCAAAGGGCGCACCCTGGAAGGTGGAGCTTAAATAAACAAAAATTTACATCTAGTGTGATTATTGAAGATGACAGAAGAAAAGGACGCGCCAATAGGATAAGGGTGCGCCTCTATATCCTACGGTTAGTTAACCTGAAGGATCCGGGCCTTGTAAAGAACCGTCCTCTGTTTCTTCTTCTTCTTCTTCTTCAGCTTCTTCGCTACCTAAGTCGATAACACGAGAAACATGAGCACCTTTCCTAAATTTTATGTATTTGCACTTCACTCCTACTTGGTCAGAAAGAATCCCTACTCGCATCAAGTTGGATCGAGTAACTAAGGATTTTAAGTTCCACCTGTCAGAAGCCACTCTAAGGAGGGCTTCAGCTCGTTTTTTGGGCTCGCCTTTAAGGAGTTTTGAAGATGGTCTGTCTGGAAAAGTATAAGAATGAGAAAAGAAAGAAAAAATGTAAAAATAACATAAGGGAAAAGATAAAAAGGCGAGTCCTTACTTGGTGACTTGTTGAATCTTATCCTTATCCTGGGAACGTCATACAGGTAAAAAAAGTTCTATTTCCAACCTTTCTCGTGGCTAAGCTTGCCAGAGGAGAAACCCTTCTTGTTATGCTGCTTATCCACCACCAAATAATAGTACCCGTGGTCAGACTTTCTTAGATTGAAAAAATAAGCAACTTCGGCCATGGACGGTTGGGGAAAACCCAAGTCCGTATAGAGGATGAACAAGGCCAGGACAAACTTGCAGCTGTTGGGAGAAAGTTGGAGTGGAGCTACGTCGTAGAATTCTATCACTTCCCTAAGGAAGGGATGTAATGGCGTGCCTATACCTAAAGACACCAGTTTGGGGCTGGTCACCATTCTGGGAATTTTAAAGTTTCTCCCATAATTGAATATATGGGGCCGCATCATGCTCAAAGGGCGCGCCCATATGCCTTCCATGTCATAAAACTCCATGAGTCATCCTAGTTGTTCTTCTGAACAAGCCAAAGACAGGCCACGCAAAAAAGCTTCCCATGTTCCTTTCTGAAACGTTTCTTCACATCTTCATTACACGATTCGAATTCGTCCCAATCAAAATCCAATTCGCTGTCAGAAACTTCCCAATGTTGGAAGGGAATTGGAGAAGGCTCAGGAGAGGTGGAAAATTGAAAGGAGTCTTCATCAAAGAAGTTTTCTTCATCACGGAGTGGTGATACATTTGCTTCAGGCGCGCCCTCGTGAGTAGGAGAGGTAGGCGCGCCCTTTGGTCGCTGAGGAGATAGGCTTGGGGAAACAGCTTTGTAAAAAACCTTGGAAGGCCCAGCATCTACATTAACCCCCCTTTCAACACCCCTATACCTGTCGGCATTTAAGCTCTCAAAACCAATCATCATCGTCTAGCTCTGTACTAGTTGGGGCTGGAGACCTCTCTTTTTGGACTAATTTTTGTTTTCCGTGTCTACGAGATAAGGGAATGTTGTCCGTGGACGAGCTATCTGAAAAATCTGCCATTAAGAACCCTTTTTGGAGTCTTGAAGAAGGCACGCCCACCCGGTTCAGGAATTCGGGAGTATGGTGAGCGTTGGAAGCTGGGGGTCCAAGTAAGCGTTTGGAGGAGAATAGATTCCCAAGTTGGTAAGGAAATCCTTGAAGGGGTGGAAAAGGAGAAGACGCGCCCCTCGTCTTTCCAGCTGCCAAGAAAACCAAAAATGTTGAGGGCGCGCCAATACGAAAGAACGAGATACAAAAATATGAAGGAAACAGAAAGGTAGGGATAGACTTAAAGGAAGGGTGAGGCGAGTCATACACTATGAAGGCGCGCCCTATTCTGTCCTAAAATCTATAAAAGACTGGAAGATTGGATGACATTGGCGTGGCTTAAAGTAAAAGGAACGCGCCTCGTATCGATAAAGAGGCGCGCCTTATCATGGGACGTATATTTTTAATTTTGAGGATAAACGGTTGGGATTCCTAGAAACATAAAATTAAAAGCTAGACCCCATGATTTCAGATCTAGAGCAACAAAATTTGAAAGTACAAGATATCATACACAGATACAGTACATCATTTGTGTTTATCATCAAGAACAATTAAGGAAGTTGAAGAGACAATGTAGCATGAAGTATTATTTGTGTGATGAAATCCCGAGAAGAAAAGAAGATTTACATACCTTTTCAAATGAAGAAGACGTTGACTGGAAGAAATCGAGAATACGGTGACGGAGAAGGCCGATTCTGAGCAAAGAGTTCGTCGCCGGAGTTGAAGTCTTGGTGAAGAAAGAGAAAATGAAAAGGAAGGGGAAAGTGAAAGTAAAAATGAAAATGACTGACGGTGACTTGTATTTATAGGTGAAATTGACAGCTGTTAAAATAAATCACACCAATCACGTCAGGCACGATTTCTGAATAAACAGGGGAACCGTTTTAAAAATAATTCAAATTGAAGGACGCGCCCTCTTGAAGACGCGCCTCGTATAAATTAACTCAGTAATCCTGAATGCAAAATCCGAAACTTTTTAAGGCGCGCCTCATAAGTGTGATATTTGGGATGCGCGAAATGGGAACTCTGAACAGATCAAGCCCTGTTGAGGGCGCGCCCCAGTAAGTAGTACTAGGGAATTGTTTATACAAATTTTGTTAAAGATAAAGAGAAATTCCAATCCCATTCTCAAATGACATATGGAATTTGGGGGGGTAGTTGTTATGCCCAAATGTTGGTATAAACAATATTCAGATTAAGATCGATAAATAGGTAAATTGAAGGAGAAACGCCTAAAAACTAGGAAAGATAAGATTAACTTTCCATAAACAGATGGCACGCCCTAAGAACGCGCTGCATTAGTTAAACAGTTGAGTGGCCCGTGACCGTTTTGCCTTAAAGGCGCGCCCTTGAACATGACGAGGCGCGTCCCAACGTTGAAAAAAGATAGATGAGTGGCTTAATTGGAGTCTGTCCCTATAGTGAGCCTTAGGGCGCGCCCTAGGTAAAGAAGGCTCTTGGGTGGATCATTTGGACATTGATTACTTCGACATGTCCATACTGTGGCTTGGGCAGAATTAAAGTCAGCCCCAAAGATGAATAGTTTAGGGCGCGCCCTATGATGTAAAATGGTATGAGAAACCAAAAGCTGGTGATACAGGGCGGCGGCCAACATACAGAGATGTTAGGGCGCGCCTTGAATTTCTACTTGGACATAAGTATAGCTTTTATGTGCTGATTTAGGTGATTCTCTAGAAGCTCAAGGAAGATGGAGATTATTATTACTAACCTACTTGATGCAGGTACTCTATTGAGGAACTCCTTCCTGTAGCATATCTACAGGAAAGGCGTGTCCGTGGTCAGAGACCTCCAGGGGTATGCCTGAACTGAAGGCCTCCTCCTGTAGTCAATGGGTGTCCTCATTGGGGATGTGGGGTGAAATCTGGTGTGTGCTTTGGGAGCTCTGTCTCTGTAGTCAACGAGTGTCCTCGTTGGGAGAGCTTCGGAGTATTTTGCACTTTGCACCCAAAAGCTTGGGATCACTTGTCCTGCAATCTGGTAGGGGCTCCTTATCGGGGGACAAGGATGCGTCCAACATTTGGGGTGAACCACGGCTATACCTGCGTCCACGGACTAGAGAAACAGCTGGTAGCGGAGGGTTATCCTTGGCCAGGGAGATGCTTTATCCGTGAAGTCTCGAAGCCTGCGGACGAGCCTTGGAGCCTTTGTGGTTGGGCCTCATCGGCGGACATTCCTAAAGCTAGTAGAAGACGATTTTCCAGTAGGTTTCCTATTGGGCCTCGGGATAAGAAATCTAAGCCCATTAGGTTTCTTGTTCCCCAAGAACTACGTGGGCTTGATCCCCTATAAATAGGGGTACGTAGGCACATTGTAAGGGGTCAGAAGCGAGAGCGCAAAGGAGCCACCACTAACCCTAAGCAATCTCAGCCCCCAATAATCACCACCACCAAATACTGTTCATCTTTTCCGACGAATACTGTTCATCGGATCCACCGACTACTGCTCACGTTTCCAATAAAGAACCGCCATCACAGATCTTGTTTCCGGCTACTAACCTCAAGTTTGTTGTTCCCAAATTCCTCCGTCAATAATAGATACCAAGAAGGAAGTCCCCAATATACTGGACAAACCCATAGTAAACGAATTCGAGGATGTATTTTCAGAAAGCTTACCAGAATTACCACCTGACCGAGAAATAGAGTTCGCTATAGAGTTAGCACCAGGAACGACACCAGTATCCAAGGCCCCATATAGGTTAGGCCAGTTGAGATGAAAGAACTAGCTCTCAACTACAAGAGTTATTAGATAATGGAATGATAAGACCCAGTGTGTCACCATGGGGAGCGCCAGTACTGTTCGTAAAGAAAAAGGACGGCAGCATGAGATTATGCATAGACTATCGAGAGCTGAACAAGCTGACTATTAAGAATAGGTACCCTCTTCCCAGAATTGATGACCTATTCGACCAACTCAAAGGAGCTGTACATTTTTCCAAAATAGATTTAAGAACAGGATATCACCAGTTAAAAATCAAACCGGAAGAT